>NW_019262595.1:0-10154 GCF_002742605.1 Olea europaea var. sylvestris | reverse complement strand
CTGTCAAATTTGAGCCCATTCCGACACCGTCGCGAAAAATGGCGAAATTGCCCTGGGCGCGATTTTTGTTTTCGATCAACTTTTCAAATTTTAGCACATTCCGACACCATCGCGAAAAATGACGAAATTGTCCCCGGCTCGATTTTTATTTCCGATCAACCCGCCAAATTTTAGCCCATTCCGGCACCGTCGAGAAAAATGACGAAATTGCCCTCGGCGCGGTTTTTGTTTCTGATCAATCTGTCAAATATTAGCCCATTCCGACACCACCGCGAAATGTGACAAAATTGCCCCCGGCGCGGTTTTTGTTTCCGATCAACCTGTCAAATTTGAGCTCATTCCGACACCGTCGCGAAAAATGACAAAATTGCCCCCAGCGCGGTTTTTGTTTCCGATCAACCTGTCAAAATTTAGCCCATTCTGACACCGTGGCGAAAAATGACGGAATTGCCCCCGGCGCGGTTTTTGTTTCCGATCAACCTGTCAAATTTGAGCCCATTCCGACGCCGTCGTGAAAAATGACGAAATTGCCCTCGGCGCGGTTTTTGTTTCCATCAACCTGTCAAATTGGAGCCCATTCCGCCATCGTCATGAAAAATGACGAAATAGGCCTTGGCGCCGTTTTTGTTTCCGATCAACCTGTCAAATTTGAGCACATTCCAACACCGTCGCGAAAAATGACGAAATTGCCACGGGCGCGATTTTTGTTTTCGATCAACTTGTCAAGTTTTAACACATTCCGACACCATCGTGAAAAATGACGAAATTGCCCCGGGCACGATTTTTGTTTTCGATCAACTTGTCAAATTTTAGCACATTCCGACACCATCGCAAAAAATGACGAAATTGCCCTCGGCACGATTTTTGTTTTCGATCAACTTGCCAAATTTTAGCACATTCCGACACCATGCACCGTCGCGAAAAATGACGAAATTACCCCTGGCGCGATTTTTGTGTCCGATCTACCTGTCGTATTTTGGCCCATTCCGACACCATCGCGAAATGTGACAAAATTGCCCCCAGCGCGGTTTTTGTTTCCGATCAACCTGTCAAAATTTAGCCCATTCTGACACCGTGGCGAAAAATGACGAAATTGCCCCGGGCGCGATTTTTGTTTCTGATCAACCTGTCAAATATTCGCCCATTCCGACACCATCGCGAAATGTGAAAAAATTGCCCCCGGCGCGGTTTTTGTTTCCGATCAACCTGTCAAATTTGAGACCATTCCGACACCGTCGCGAAAAATGACAAAATTGCCCCCAGCGTGATTTTTGTTTCCGATCAACCTGTCAAAATTCAGCCCATTCTGACACCGTGGCGAAAAATGACGAAATTGACCTCAGCGCAGTTTTTGTTTCTGATCAACCTGTTAGAATTTAGCCCATTCTGACACCGTGGCGAAAAATGACGAAATTGCCCTCGACGCGATTTTTGTTTCTGATCAACCTGTCAAATATTAGCCCATTCCGACACCATCGCGAAATGTGACAAAATTGCCCCCGGCGCGGTTTTTGTTTCCGATCAACCTGTCAAATTTGAGCCCATTCCGACACCGTCGCGAAAAATGACAAAATTACCCCCAGCGCGGTTTTTGTTTCCGATCAACCTGTCAAAATTTAGCCCATTTTGACACCGTGGCGAAAAATGACAAAATTGCCCCCGACGCGGTTTTTGTTTCCGATCAACCTGTCAAATTTGAGCGCATTCCGACACCGTCGTGAAAAATGACGAAATTGCCCCCGGCGCGGTTTTTGTTTCCATCAACCTGTCAAATTGGAGCCCATTCCGGCACCGTAGCAAAAAATGACAAAATTGCCCCCTGCGCGATTTTTGTCTCCGATCAACCTGTCAAAATTTAGCCCATTCTGACACCGTGGCGAAAAATGACGAAATTGCCCCCGGCGCGATTTTTGTTTCCGATCAACCTGTCAAATTTGAGCCCATTCCGACACCGAAACGAAAAATGACGAAATTACACCGGGCGCGATTTTTGTTTACGATCAACCTGTCAAATTTGAGCCCATTCCGACACCATCGCGAAATGTGACAAAATTGCCCCCAGCACGATTTTTGTTTCCGATCAACCTGTCAAATTTAAGCCCATTCCGACACCGTCGCGAAAAATGACAAAATTGCCCCCAACGCGGTTTTTGTTTCCGATCAACCTGTCAAAATTTAGCCCATTCTTACACCGTGGCGAAAAATGACGAAAATGCCCCTGGCGCGGTTTTTGTTTCCGATCAACCTGTCAAATTTTAGCCCATTCCGACACCGTCGTGAAAAATGACGAAATTTCCCCCGGCGCTGTTTTTTTTTCCATCAACCTGTCAAATTGAAGCCCATTCCGGCACCGTCGCGAGAAATGACAAAATTACCTCCGGCGCGGTTTTTGTTTCCGATCAACCTGTCAAATTTGAGCCCATTCCGACACCGTCGCGAAAAATGACAAAATTACCTCCGGCGCGGTTTTTGTTTCCGATCAACCTGTCAAATTTGAGCCCATTCCGACACCGTCGCGAAAAATGACGAAATTGCCCCCGGCGCGGTTTTTTTTCCATCAACCTGTCAAATTGAAGCCCATTCCGGCACCGTCGCGAAAAATGACAAAATTACCTCCGGCGCGATTTCTGTTTCCGATCAACCTGTCAAATTGGAGCCCATTCCGACACCGTCGCGAAAAATGACGAAATTGCCCCGGGCGCGATTTTTGATTTCGATCAACTTGTCAAATTTTAGCACATTCCGACACCATCGCGAAAAATGACGAAATTGCCCTCGACGCGGTTTTTGTTTCTAATCAACCTGTCAAATATTTGCCCATTCCGACACCATCGCGAAATGTGACAAAATTGCCCCCGGCGCGGTTTTTGTTTCCGATCAACCTGTCAAATTTGAGCCCATTCCGACACCGTCGAGAAAAATGACAAAATTGCCCCCAGCGCGGTTTTTGTTTCCGATCAACCTGTCAAAATTTAGCCCATTCTGACACCGTGGTGAAAAATGACGAAATTGCCCCCGGCGCGGTTTTTGTTTCCGATCAACCTGTCAAATTTGAGCCCATTCCGACACCGTCGTGAAAAATGACGAAATTGCCCCCGGCGCGGTTTTTGTTTCCATCAACCTGTCAAATTGGAGCCCATTCCGGAACCGTCGCGAAAAATGACGAAATAGGCCTTGGCGCCGTTTTCGTTTCCGATCAACCTGTCAAATTTGAGCCCATTCCGACACCGTCGCGAAAAATGGCGAAATTGCCCTGGGCGCGATTTTTGTTTTCGATCAACTTTTCAAATTTTAGCACATTCCGACACCATCGCGAAAAATGACGAAATTGCCCCCGGCGCGGTTTTTGTTTCCGATCAACCTGTCAAATTTGAGCCCATTCCGACACCGTCGTGAAAAATGACGAAATTGCCCCCGGCTCGATTTTTATTTCCGATCAACCCGCCAAATTTTAGCCCATTCCGGCACCGTCGAGAAAAATGACGAAATTGCCCTCGGCGCGGTTTTTGTTTCTGATCAACCTGTCAAATATTAGCCCATTCCAACACCACCGCGAAATGTGACAAAATTGCCCCCGGCGCGGTTTTTGTTTCCGATCAACCTGTCAAATTTGAGCTCATTCCGACACCGTCGCGAAAAATGACAAAATTGCCCCCAGCGCGGTTTTTGTTTTCGATCAACCTGTCAAAATTTAGCCCATTCTGACATCGTGGCGAAAAATGACGAAATTGCCCCCGGCGCGGTTTTTGTTTCCATCAACCTGTCAAATTGGAGCCCATTCCGGCACCGTCGCGAAAAATGACGAAATTGCCCTCGGCGCGGTTTTTGTTTCTGATCAACCTGTCAAATAGTAGCCCATTCCGACACCATCGCGAAATGTGACAAAATTGCCCCCGGCGAGGTTTTTGTTTCCGATCAACCAGTCAAATTTGAGCCCATTCCGACACCGTAGCAAAAAATGACAAAATTGCCCCCAGCGCGGTTTTTGTTTCCGATCAACCTATCAAAATTTAGCCCATTCTGACACCGTGGCGAAAAATGACGAAATTGCCCCCGGCGCGATTTTTGTTTCCGATCAACCTGTCAAATTTGAGCCCATTCCGACACCGAAACGAAAAATGACGAAATTGCCCCGGGCGCGATTTTTGTTTTCGATCAACCTGTCAAATTTGAGCCCATTCCGACACCATCGCGATATGTGACAAAATTGCCCCCGGCACGATTTTTGTTTCCGATCAACCTGTCAAATTTAAGCACATTCCGACACCGTCGCGAAAAATGACAAAATTGCCCCCAACGCGATTTTTGTTTCCGATCAACCTGTCAAAATTTAGCCCATTCTTACACCGTGGCGAAAAATGACGAAATTGCCCCTGGCGCGGTTTTTGTTTCCGATCAACCTGTCAAATTTTAGCCCATTCCGACACCGTCGCGAAAAATGACGAAATTGCCCCCGGCGCGGTTTTTGTTTCCATCAACCAGTCAAATTGGAGCCCATTCCGGCGCCGTCGCGAAAAATGACGAAATAGGCCTTGGCGCCGTTTTTATTTCCGATCAACCTGTCAAATTTGAGCCCATTCCGACACCGTCGCGAAAAATGACGAAATTGCCCCGGGCGCGACTTTTGTATTCGATCAACTTGTCAAATTTTAGCACATTCCGACACCATCGCGAAAAATGACGAAATTGCCCCGGGCACGATTTTTGTTTTTGATCAACTTGTCAAATTTTAGCACATTCCGACACCATCGCGAAAAATGACAAAATTGCCCTCGGCGCGGTTTTTGTTTCCGATCAACCTGTCAAAATTTAGCCCATTCTGACACCGTGGCGAAAAATGACGAAATTGCCCTCGGTCGGTTTTTGTTTCTGATCAACCTGTCAAAATTTAGCTCATTCTGACATCGTGACTAAAAATGACGAAATTGCCCTCGGCGCGGTTTTTGTTTCTGGTCAACCTGTCGAATATTAGCCCATTCCGACACCATCGTGAAATGTGACAAAATTACCTCCGACGCGGTTTTTGTTTCCGATCAACTTGTCAAATTTGAGCCCATTCCGACACCGTCGTGAAAAATGACGAAATTGCCCCCGGCGCGATTTTTGTTTTCGATCAACTTGTCAAATTTTAGCACATTCCGACACCATCGCGAAAAATGACGAAATTGCCCCCGGCGCGATTTTTGTTTTCGATCAACTTGTCAAATTTTAGCACATTCCGACACCATCGCGAAAAATGACGAAATTGCCCCCGGCTCGATTTTTATTTCCGATCAACCAGCCAAATTTTAGCCCATTCCGGCGCCATCGCGAAAAATGACGAAATTGCCCTCGGCGCGGTTTTTGTTTCCGATCAACCTGTCAAAATTTAGCCCATTCTGACACCGTGGTGAAAAATGACGAAATTGCCCTCGGCGCGATTTTTGTTTCTGATCAACTTGTCAAAATTTAGCCCATTCTGACACCGTGGCGAAAAATGACGAAATTGCCCTCGGCGCGGTTTTTGTTTCTGATCAACCTGTCGAATATTAGCCCATTCCGACACCATCGCGAAATGTGACAAAATTACCTCCGGCGCGATTTTTGTTTCCGATCAACCTGTCAAATTTGAGCCCATTCCGACACCGTCGTGAAAAATGACGATATTGCCCCGGGCACGATTTTTGTTTTCGATCAACCTGTCAAATTTTAGCACATTCCGACACCATCGCGAAAAATGACGAAATTGCCCCCGGCATGATTTTTATTTCCGATCAACCAGCCAAATTTTAGCCCATTCCGACACCGTTGTGAAAAATGACGAAATTACCCCGGGCGCGATTTTTGTTTTCGATCAACTTGTCAAATTTGAGCCCATTCCGACACCGTCGCGAAATGTGACAAAATTACCTCCGGCTCGATTTTTGTTTCCGATCAACCTGTCAAATTTGAGCCCATTCCGACACCGTCACGAAAAATGACAAAATTGCCCCCAGCGCGATTTTTGTTTCCGATCAACCTGTCAAAATTTAGCCCATTCTGACACCGTGGCGAAAAATGATGAAATTTCCCCCGGCGCGGTTTTTGTTTCCGATCAACCTGTCAAATTTGAGCCCATTCCGACACCGTCGTGAAAAATGACGAAATTGCCCCCGGCGTGGTTTTTGTTTCCATCAACCTGTCAAATTGGAGCCCATTCCGGCACCGTCGCGAAAAATGACGAAATAGGCCTTGGCGCCGTTTTTGTTTCCGATCAACCTGTCAAATTTGAGCCCATTCCGACACCGTCGTGAAAAATGACGAAATTGCCCCGGGCGCGATTTTTGTTTTCGATCAACTTGTCAAATTTTAGCACATTCCGACACCATCGCGAAAAATGCCGAAATGGCCCCGGGCGCGATTTTTATTTTCGATCAACTTGTCAAATTTTAGCACATTCCAACACCATCGCGAAAAATGACGAAATTGCCCCCGACGCGATTTTTGTTTCTGAACAACCTATCAAATATTAGCCCATTCCGACACCATCGCGAAATGTGAAAAAATTGCCCCCGGCGCGGTATTTGTTTCCGATCAACCTGTCAAATTTGAGCCCATTCCGACACCGTCGCGAAAAATGACAAAATTGCCCCCAGCGCGGTTTTTGTTTCCGATCAACCTGTCAAATTTGAGCCCATTCCGACACCGTCGCGAAAAATGACAAAATTGCCCCCAGCGCGGTTTTTGTTTCCGATCAACCTGCCAAAATTTAGCCCATGCTGACACCGTGGCGAAAAATGACGAAATTTCCCCTGGCGCGGTTTTTGTTTCCGATCAACCTGTCAAATTTGATCCCATTCCGACACCGTCGTGAAAAATGACGAAATTGCCCCCGGCACGGTTTTTGTTGCCATCAACCTGTCAAATTGGAGCCCATTCCGGCACCGTCGCGAAAAATGACGAAATTGCCCCGGCACGATTTTTATTTCCGATCAACCAGCCAAATTTTAGCCCATTCCGACACCGTCGTGAGAAATGACGAAATTACCCCGGGCGCGATTTTTGTTTTCGATCAACTTGTCAAATTTTAGCACATTCCGACCCCATCGCGAAAAATGACGAAATTGCCCCCGGCTCGATTTTTGGTTCTGATCAACCTGTCAAATATTAGCCCATTCCGACACCATCGCGAAATGTGACAAAATTGCCCCCGGCGCGGTTTTTGTTTCCGATCAACCTGTCAAATTTGAGCCCATTCCGACACCGTCGCGAAAAATGACAATTGCCCCCAGCGCGGTTTTTGTTTCCGATCAACCCGTTAAAATTTAGCCCATTCTGACAACGTGGCGAAAAATGACGAAATTGCCCTCGGCGCGGTTTTTGTTTCTGATCAACCTGTCAAAATTTAGCCCATTCCGACACCGTGGTGAAAAATGACGAAATTGCCCTCGGCGCGGTTTTTGTTTCTGATCAACCTGTCGAATATTAGCCCATTCCGACACCATCGCGAAATGTGACAAAATTACCTCCGGCGCGGTTTTTGTTTCCGATCAACCTGTCAAATTTGAGCCCATTCCGACACCGTCGCGAAAAATGACAAAATTGCCCCCAGCGCGATTTTTGTTTCCGATCAACCTGTCAAAATTTAGCCCATTCCGACACCGTCGCGAAAAATGACGAAATAGGCCTTGGCGCCGTTTTTGTTTTCGATAAACCTGTCAAATTTGAGCCCATTCCGACACCGTCGCGAAAAATGACGAAATTGCCCCCGGCACGATTTTTATTTCCGATCAACCAGCCAAATTTTAGCCCATTCCGACACCATCGCGAAATGTGACAAAATTACCTCCGGCGCGGTTTTTGTTTCCGATCAACCTGTTAAAATTTAGCCCATTCTGACAACATGGCGAAAAATGACGAAATTGCCCTCGACGCGGTTTTTGTTTCTGATCAACCTGTCAAATATTAGCCCATTCCGACACCATCGCGAAATGTGACAAAATTACCTCCGGCGCGGTTTTTGTTTCCGATCAACCTGTCTAATTTTAGCCCATTCCGACACCGTCGTGAAAAATGACGAAATTGCCCCCGGCGCGGTTTTTGTTTCCGATCAACCTGTCAAATTTGAGCCCATTCCGACACCGTCGCGAAAAATGACAAAATTGCACCCAGTGCGGTTTTTGTTTCCGATCAACCTGTTAAAATTTAGCCCATTCTGACAACATGGCGAAAAATGACGAAATTGCCCTCGACGCGGTTTTTGTTTCTGATCAACCTGTCAAAATTTAGCCCATTCTGACATCGTGGCGAAAAATGACGAAATGGCCCTCGGCGCGGTTTTTTTTCTGATCAACCTGTCGAATATTAGCCCATTCCGACACCATCGCGAAATGTGACAAAATTACCTCCGGCGCGGTTTTAGTTTCCGATCAACCTGTCAAATTTGAGCCCATTCCGACACCGTCGCGAAAAATGACAAAATTGCCCCCAGCGCGGTTTTTGTTTCCGATCAACCTGTCAAAATTTAGCCCATTCTGACACCGTGGCGAAAAATGACGAAATTGCCCTCGGCGCGGTTTTTGTTTCCATCAACATGACAAATTGGAGCCCATTCCGGCACCGTCGCGAAAAATGGCGAAATAGGCCTTGGCGCCGTTTTTGTTTCCGATCAACCTGTCAAATATTAGCCCATTCTGACACCATCGCGAAATGTGACAAAATTGCCCCCGGCGCGGTTTTTGTTTCCGATAAACCTGTCAAAATAGAGCCCATTCCGACACCGTCGTGAAAAATGACAAAATTGCCCCCAGCGCGATTTTTGTTTCCGATCAACCTGTCAAATATTAGCCCATTCTGACACCATCGCGAAATGTGACAAAATTGCCCCCGGCGCGGTTTTTGTTTCCGATAAACCTGTCAAAATAGAGCCCATTCCGACACCGTCGTGAAAAATGACAAAATTGCCCCCAGCGCGATTTTTGTTTCCGATCAACCTGTCAAATATTAGCCCATTCTGACACCATCGCGAAATGTGACAAAATTGCCCCCGGCGCGGTTTTTGTTTCCGATAAACCTGTCAAAATAGAGCCCATTCCGACACCGTCGTGAAAAATGACAAAATTGCCCCCAGCGCGATTTTTGTTTCCGATCAACCTGTCAAATTTTAGCCCATTCCGACACAATCGTGAAAAATGACGAAATTGCCCCGGGCGCGATTTTTTTTTCGATCAACTTGTCAAATTTTAGCACATTCCGACACCATCGCGAAAAATGACGAAATTGCCCCCGGCGCGGTTTTTGTTTCTAATCAACCTGTCAAATATTAGCCCATTCCGACACCATCGCGAAATGTGACAAAATTGTCCCCGGTGCGGTTTTTGTTTACGATCGACCTGTCAAATATTAGCCCATTCCGACACCATCGCGAAATGTGACAAAATTGCCCCCGGCGTGGTTTTTGTTTCCGATCAACCTATTAAATTGGAGCCCATTCCGACACCGTCGCGAAAAATGACAAAATTGCCCCCAGCGCGATTTTTGTTTCCGATCAACCTGTCAAAATTTAGCCCATTCCGACACCATCGCGAAATGTGACAAAATTGCCCCCGGCGCGGTTTTTGTTTCCGATCAACCTGTCAAATTTGAGCCCATTCCGACACCGTCGCGAAAAATGACAATTGCCCCCATCGCGGTTTTTGTTTCCGATCAACTTGTTAAAATTTAGCCCATTCTGACAACGTAGCGAAAAATGACGAAATTGCCCTCGGCGCGGTTTTTGTTTCTGATCAACCTGTCAAAATTTAGCCCATTCCGACACCGTGGCGAAAAATGACGGAATTGCCCTCGGCGCGATTTTTGTTTCTGATCAACCTGTCGAATATTAGCCCATTCCGACACCATCGCGAAATGTGACAAAATTACCTCCGGCGCGGTTTTTGTTTCCGATCAACCTGTCAAATTTGAGTCCATTCCGACACCGTCGCGAAAAATGACAAAATTTCCCCCAGCGCGGTTTTTGTTTCCGATCAACCTGTCAAAATTTAGCCCATTCCGGCACCGTCGCGAAAAATGACGAAATAGGCCTTGGCGCCGTTTTTGTTTCCGATAAACCTCTCAAATTTGAGCCCATTCCGACACCGTCGCGAAAAATGACGAAATTGCCCCCGGCACGATTTTTATTTCCGATCAACCAGCCA
>NW_019262594.1:43150-45993 GCF_002742605.1 Olea europaea var. sylvestris | reverse complement strand
TTCATTGATTGGGGCCTCCGAATAATTAATTTCCTTATTAATTATGTTAGGTTCAGGAAGTGCTGGATAGAAAATTAACAAATGAAAAATCGCACCAGGGGAAATTTTGTGATTTGTCGCGATGGCATAGGAATGGACCGATATTTGGCAGGTTGATTGGAAACGGGCCGCGAAATTGGACTCGGGGCACAGACTCAGGATCACGAGGTATTAGCCAAATTCCTTCGTTTGGTCCTCCGAATAACTAATTTCCTTATTAATTATGTTAGATTGAAGAAGTGTTGGACAGAAAATTAACAAAGTAAAACCGCATCAGGGGCAATTTTATCATTTTTAGCGACGGTGTCGGAATGGGCCGAAATTTGCCTGGTTGATTGGAAATGGCCCGAGTAATTGGACTTGAGGCACAGATCCGGGATCACGGGATTTTAGCCAAATTCCTTCGTTTGGGCCGTCGAATAATTAATTTCCTTATTAATTATGTCGGGTTGAAGAAGTGTTGGACAGAAAATTAACAAAGCAAAACCGTACTAGGAGCAATTTCGTCAATTTTCGCAACGGTGTCGGAATGGGCCAAAATTTGGCAGGTTGATTGGAAACGGCCTGCGAAATTGGACTCGGGGCACAGATCCGGGATCATGGGATTTTAGCCAAATTAATTGGTTGGGGACTCCAAATAATTAATTTCCTTATTAATTATGTCAGGTTGAAGAAGTATTGGACCGAAAATTAACAAAGAAAAACCGCACCAGGCGCAATTTTGTGATTTGTCGCGACGGCATAGGAATGGGCCGATATTTGGCAGGTTGATTGGAAACGGGCCGCGAAATTGGACTCGTGGCACAGACTCGGGATCACGGGATATTAGCCAAAGCCAAATTCCTTCGTTTGGGCCTCTGAATAACTAATTTCCTTATTAATTATGTCAGATTGAAGAAGTGTTGGACAGAAAATTAACAAAGCAAAACCTCACCAGGGGCAATTTTATCATTTTTTGCGACGGTGTCGGAATGGGCCGAAATTTGGAAGATTGATTGGAAACGGCCTGCGAAATTGGACTTGAGGCACAGACCCGGGATCAAGGGATTTTAGCCAAATTCATTGGTTGGGGCCTCCGAATAATTAATTTCCTTATTAATTATGTTAGGTTGAAGAAGTATTGCACAGGAAATTAACAAAGAAAAATCGCATCGGGGGCAATTTTGTCATTTTTTGCGACGTTGTCGGAATGGACCGAAATTTGGCACGTTGTTTGGAAACGGCCCGTGAAATTGGACTCGAGGCATAGACCTGGGTTCACGGGATTTTAGCCAAATTTTTTCATTTCGGCCTCCGAATAATTAATTTCCTTATTAATTATGTCAGATTGAAGAAGTGGAGGACAGAAAATTAACAAAGCAAAACTGCACCAGGGGCAATTTTGTCATTTTTCGCGACGGTGTCGGAATGGGCCGAAATTTGACATGTTGATTGGAAACGGCCCGCGAAATTGGACTAGGGGCTTAGCCCCGGGATCACGGGGTTTTAGCCAAATTCCTTCGATTGGGCCTCCAAATAATTAATTTCCTTATTAATTATGTCAGGTTGATGAAGTGTTGGACAGTAAATTAACAAAGAAAAATCGCACTAGGGGCAGTTTTGTCATTTTTCGCGACGGTGTCGGAATGGGCCAAAATTTGACAGGTTGATTGGAAACGGCCTGCGAAATTGGACTTGGGGCATAGACTCGGGATCACGGGATATTAGCCAAATTCCTTCGCTTGGGCCTCCAAATAATTACGTTCCATATTAATTATGTCAGGTTCAAGAAGTGCTGGACAGAAAATTAACGAAGAAAAATCGCACCAGGGGCAATTTTGTCATTTTTCGCGACGGTATAGGAATGGGCCAATATTTGGCAGGTTGATCGGAAACGGGGCGCGAAATTGGACTCGGCGCATAGACTCGGGATCACGGGATATTAGCCAAATTCCATTATTTGGGCCTCCGAATAACTAATTTCCTTATTAATTATGTCAAATTGAGGAAGTGTTGGACAAAAAATTAACAAAGCAAAACCGCACCAGGGGCAATGTTATCTTTTTTAGAGACGGTGTCGGAATGGGCCGAAATTTGCCAAGTTGATTGGAAACGGCCCAAGAAATTGGACTCGGGGCACAGATTCGGGATCACGGGATTTTAGCAAAATTCCTTCGTTTAGGCCTCCGAATAATTAATTTTCTTATTAATTATGTCAGGTTGAAGAAGTGTTAGATAGAAAATTAACAAAGCAAAATCGCACCAGGAGCAATTTTGTCAATTTTCGCGACGGTGTTGGAATGGGCCGATATTTGGCAGGTTGATTGGAAATGGCCAACTAAATTGGACTTGGGGCACAGACCCGGGATCACGGGATTTTAGCCAAATTCATTAGTTGGGGCCTCCAAATAATTAATTTCCTTATTAATTATGTTAGGTTGAAGAAGTATTGGATCGAAAATTAACAAAGAAAAATCGCACCAGGGGCAATTTTGTCATTTTTTGCGACGGTGTCGGAATGGGCTGAAATTTGGCAGGTTGATTGGAAACAGGCCACAAAATTGGACTCGGGGTACAGACCCGGGTTCATTGGATTTTAGCCAAATTCCTTCGTTTGGGCCTCCGAATAATTAATTTCCTTATTAATTATGTCAGGTTTAAGAAGTGGAGGACAGAAAATTAACAAAGCAAAACTGCACCTGATGCAATTTTGTTCATTTTTCGTGACGGTGTCGGAATGGGCCGAGGCACAGACCCGAGATCACGGGATTTTAGCCGAATTCCTTTGTTTAGGCCGCCGAATAATTAATTTCCTTATTATTTAT
>NW_019262594.1:31251-35354 GCF_002742605.1 Olea europaea var. sylvestris | reverse complement strand
GGGCCTCCGAATAATTAATTTCCTTATTAATTATGTCAGGTTGAAGAAGTGTTGGACATAAAATTAACAAAGCAAAACCGCACCAGGGGCAATTTCGTCATTTTTCGCGACAGTGTCGGAATGGGCCAAAATTTGACAGGTTGATTGGAAAAGGCCTGTGAAATCGGACTCGGGGCATAGACCCGGGATCACGAAACATTAGCCAAATTCCTTCGTTTTGGCATCCAAATAATTAATTTCCCTATTAAGTATGTCAGGTTGAAGAAGTGCTGGACAGAAAATTAACAAAGAAAAATCGCACCAGGGGCATTTTGTCATTTGTCGCGACGGTGTCGAAATGGTCCGAAATTTGGTAGGTTGATTGGAAACGGCCCGCGAAATTGAACTCGGGGCACAGATCCGGGATCACGGGATTTTAGCCAAATTCCTTCATTTGGGCCTTCGAATAATAAATTTCCTTATTAATTATGTCAGGTTGAAGAAGTGCTAGAAAGAAAATTAACAAAGCGAAATCGCACCAGGGGTAATTTCCTCATCTTTCGCTACAGTGTTAGAATGAGCCGAAATTTGGCAAGTTGATTTGAACTGGCCCGCGAAATTAGACTCAGGGCGCAGACCCGAGATCACGGGATTTTAGCTAAATTCCCTAGTTTGGGTCTCCTAATAATTAATTTCCTTATTAACTATGCCAGGTTGAAGAAGTGTTGGACAGAAAATTCACAAAGCAAAACCGCACCAGGGGCAATTTTGTCATTTTTCGCGACAGTGTCGGAATGGGCCGAAATTTGGCAGGTTGATTGGAATCAGCCCTCGAAATTGAACTTGGGGCACAGACCCGGGATCATGGGATTTTAGCCAAATTCCTTCATTTTGGACCCCAAATACTTAATTTCCTTATTAATTATATCAAGTTGAAGAAGTGTTGGATAGAAAATTCACAAACCAAAATCGTACCAGGGGCAATTTTGTCATTTGGAACAACGTTGTCGGAATGGGCCGAAATTTGGCAAGTTGATTGGAAACGGCCTGCGAAATTGGACTCGGGGCACAAACCCGGGATCACGGGATATTAGCTAAATTTCTCCGTTTGGGCCCCCGAATAATTAATTTCCTTATTAATTGTGGCAGGTTGAAGAAGTGTTGGACAGAAAATTAACAAAGCAAAATCGTTCCAAGGGCAATTTCGTCATTTTTTGCGACGATGTCGAAATGGGCCGAAAGTTGACAGGTTGATTGGAAATGGCTTGCGAAATTGGACCTCGGGCATAGACCTGGGATCACGGGATATTAGCCAAATTTCTTCTTTTGGGCCTCCGAATAATTAATTTCCTTACTAATTATGTCAGGTTCAAGAAGTGCTGGACAGAAAATTTACAAAGAAAAATCGCACTAGGGGCAATTTTGTCATTTGTAGCGACGGTGTAGGAATAGGCCGATATTTGGCTGGTTGATTGGAAACGGCTAGCGAAATTAGACTCGGGGCACAGACTCGGGATCACGGGACATTAGCCAAATTCCTTCGTTTGGGCCTCCGACTAATTAATTTCCTTATAAATTATGTCAGATTGAAGAAGTGTTGGACAGAAAATTAACAAAGCAGAAATGCACCAGTGTCAATTTTATCATTTTTAGCGACGATGTCGGAATGGGCCGAAATTTAGCAAGTTGATTGGAAACGGCCCGCGAAATTGGACTCGGGGCACAGATCCAAGATCAAGGGATTTATGCCAAATTCCTTCGTTTGAGCCTCCGAATAATTAATTTCCTTATTAATTATGTTAGGTTGAAGAAGTACTGGATAGAAAATTAACAAAGCAAAACCGTACCAGGGGCGATTTTGTCAATTTTCGCAACGGTGTCGGAATGGGCCGAAATTTGGTAGGTCGAATAGAAATGGCCTGCAAAATTGGACTCGGGGCACAGACCCAGGATCACGGGATTTTAGCCAAATTCATTGGTTTGGGCCTCCGAATAATTAATTTCCTTATTAATTATGTTAGGTTGAAGAAGTGACAGACCGAAAATTAACAAAGAAAAGCCGCACCAGGGGCAATTTTGTCATTTTTCGGGACGGTGCCGGAATGGGCCGAAATTTGGCAGGTTTATCGAAAACTGCCCACGAAATTGGACTCGGGGCACAGACCTGGGATCACGAGATTTTAGCCAAATTCCTTCGTTTGGGCCTCCGAATAATTAATTTCTTTATTAATTATGTCCGGTTGAAGAAGTGGTGGACAGAAAATTAACAAAGCAAAACCGCAGTAGGGACAATTTTTTCATTTTTCGAGATGGTATCGGAATCGGACGAAATTTGGCAGGTTGATTGGAAACGGCCCGCGAAATTGGACTAGGGGCACAGACCTGGGATCATGAGATTTTAGCCAAATTCCTTCGTTTGGGCCTCCGAATAATTAATTTCCTTATTAATTATGTCAGGTTGAAGAAGAGTCGGACAGAAAATTAACAAAGAAAAACTGCACCAGGGGCAATTTAGTCATTTGGCGCGACAGTGTTGGAATGGGCTGAAATTTAGCAAGTTGGTTAGAAACGGCCCGCGAAATTGGACTCAGGGCACAGACCTAGGATCACGGGATTTTAGCCAAATTCCTTCGTTTAGGGACCTGAATAATTAATTTCCTTATTAATTATGTCAGGTTGAAAATGTGGTGAATAGAAAATTAACAAAGCAAAATCGCACCAGGGGCAATTTTGTCATTTTTCGCAACGGTGTCGGAATGGGCCGAAATTTGGCAGGTTGATTGGAAATGGCCTGTGAAATTGAACTCGGGGCACAGACCCGGGATCACGGGATTTTAGCCAAATTCCATCGTTTGGGCCTCCAAATAATTATTTCCTTTTTAATTATGTCAGGTTGAAAAAGTATTGGACAAAAAATTCACAAAGCAAAACCACACCAGGGGCAATTTTGTCATTTGGCACGACGATGTCGGAATGGGCCGAAATTTGGCAGATTGATTGGAAACGACCTGCGAAATTGGACTCAAAGCAAAGACCCGGGATCATGGGTTATTAGCGAAATTCCTTCGTTTGGGCCTCCGAATAATTAATTTCCTTATTAATTATGTAAGGTTGAAGAAGTGTTGGACAAAAAATTAACAAAGCAAAACCGTTCCAGGGGCAATTTTGTCATTTTTCACGACGATGTTGGAATGTACCGAAATTTGACAGGTTGATTGAAAACTGCCTGCAAAATTGGACTTAGGGCATAGACACGGGATCACGGGATATTAGCCAAATTCCTTCGCTTGAGCCTCCGAATATTTAATTTCCTTATTAATTATGTCAGATTGAAGAAGTGCTGGACAGAAAATTAACAAAGCAGAAACGCACTAGGGGCAATTTTATCATTTTTAGCGACGGTGTCGGAATGGGCCGAAATTTGGGAGGTTGATTGGAAACGGGCCGCGAAATTGGACTCGGGGCACAGATTCGGGATCACGGGATATTAGCCAAATTCCTTCGTTTAGGCCTCCGAATAACTAATTTCCTTATTAATTATGTCAGATTGAAGAAGTGTTGGATAGAAAATTAAAAAAGCAGAAACGCACTAGGGGCAATTTTATCATTTTTCACGACGGTGTCGGAATGGGCCGAAAGTTGACAGGTTGATTGGAAATGGCCTGCGAAATTGGACTTAGGGCATAGACCTGGGATCACGGGATATTAGCCAAATTCCTTCTTTTGGGCCTCCGAATAATTAATTTCCTTATTAATTAAGTCAGGTTGAAAAAGTGCAAGACAGAAAATTAACAAAGAAAAACCGCACCAGGGGCAATTTTGTTATTTGTCGCGACGGTGTAGGAATGGGCCGATATTTGGAAGATTGATTGGAAACAGCTCGTGAAATTGGACTCAGGGCACAGTCCCGGGATCATGGGATATTAGCCAAATTCCTTCTTTTGGGCCTCCGAATAATTAATTTCCTTATTTATTATCTCAGATTGAAGAAGTGTTGGACAGAAAATTAACAAAGCAGAAACGTACTAGGGGCAATTTTATCATTTTTAGCGACGGTGTCGGAATGGGCCGAAATTTGGTAGGTTGATTGGAAACGGCCCGCGAAATTGGACTCGGGGCACAGA
>NW_019262594.1:22274-24064 GCF_002742605.1 Olea europaea var. sylvestris | reverse complement strand
GGGGATTTTAGCCAAATTCCTTCGTTTGGGCCTCCAAATAATTATTTTCCTTATTAATTATGTCCGGTTGAAAAAGTGTTGGATCTAAAATTAACAAAGCAAAACCACACCAGGGGCAATTTTGTCAGTTGTCGCGACGGTGTCGGAATAGCCCGAAACTTGGTAGGTTGATTGGAAACAGCCTGTGATATTGGACTCGAGGCAAACACCCGGGGTCACGGGATTTTAGCCAAACTCCTTCGTTTGGGCCTCCAAATAATTAATTTTCATATTAATTATGTCAGGTTGAAGAGGGCTGGCCAGAAAATTTACCATGAAAAATCGCTCCAGGGGCAATTTTGTCATTTGTCACGACAGCCTCGAAATCGGCCGAAATTGGCAGGTTGATTGGAAACGGCCCGCGAAATTGGACTCGGGGCACAGACCCGGGATCATGGGATTTTAGCTAAATTCCTTCGTTTGGGCCTCCGAATAATTAATTTCCTTATTAATTATGTCAGGCTGAAGAAGTGCTGGACAGAAAATTAACAACGCAAAATCGCACTAGGGGCAATTTTGTCATTTGGCGTGACGGTGTCGAAATTGGCCGAAATTCAGCAGGTTGATTGGAAATGGCCTGCGAAATTGGACTCGGGGCATAGACCCAAGATCACGGGATTTGAGCCAAATTCCTTCGTTTGGGCCTCCGAATAATTAATTTCCTTATTAATTATGTCAGCCTGAAAAAGTGTTGGACAGAAAATTAACAAAGAAAAATCGCACCCGGGGCAATTTTGTCATTTGGCGCGACTGTGTTGGAATGGGCCGAAATTTGGCAGGTTGATTGGAAACGGCCTGCGAAATTGGACTGGGGGCACAAACACGGGGTCTCGGGATTTTAGCCGAATTCCTTCATTTGAGCCTCCGAATAATTAATTTCCTTATTAATTATGTCCGGTTGAAGAAGTGTTGGACCGACAATTAACAAAGCAAAACCGCACCAGGGGCAATTTTGTCAATTGTTGCGACGGTGTCGGAATGGGCTGGAACTTGGTAGGTTGATTGGAAACGGCCCGCGAAATTGGACTCGAGTCAAACACCTGGGGTCACGGGATTTTAGCCAAACTCCTTCGTTTGGGCCTCCAAATAATTAATTTTCATATTAAATATGTCAGGTTGAAGGAGGCTGGACAGAAAATTTACCATGAAAAATCGCTCCACGGGCAATTTCGTCATTTGTCGCGACAGTCTCGGAATCGGCTGAAATTTGGCAGGTTGATTGGAAACAGCCCGCAAAATTGGACTCGGGGCACAGACCCGGGATCATGGGATTTTAGCCAAATTCCTTCGTTTGGGCCTCCGAAAAATTAATTTCCTTATTAATTATGTCAGGCTGAAGAAGTGCTGGACAGAAAATTAACAAAGAAAAACCGCACCTGGGGCAATTTTTTCATTTGTCGCGACGGTGTTGGAATGGGTCGAAATCTGGCATGTTGATTGGAAAGGGCCCGCGAAATTGGACTCGGGGCACAGACTCAGGATCACGGGATTTCAGCCAAATTCCTTCATTTGCACCTCCGATTAATTAATTCCTTATTAATTATGTCAGGTTGAAGAAGTTTTGGACATAAAATTAGCAAAGCAAAATCGCACCAGGGGCAAATTTGTCATTTGGCACGACGCTGTCGAAATTGGCCGAAAGTCGGCAGGTTGATTGGAAACGGCCTTCGAAATTGGACTCGGGGCATAGACCCAGGATCACGGGATTTGAGCCAAATTCCTTCATTTGGGCCTCCGAATAATTAATTTCC
>NW_019262594.1:14863-15424 GCF_002742605.1 Olea europaea var. sylvestris | reverse complement strand
ACTAGATTTTAGCCAAATTCCTTCGTTTGGGCCTCCGAATAATTAATTTCCTTTTCAATTATGTCAGGTTGAAGAAGTGCTGGTCAGAAAATTAACATAGCAAAATCGTACCAGGGCAATTTTTCCATTTTTCGCGACAGTGTCGGAATGGGTCGAAATCTAGCATTTTGAATGGAAAAGGCCCGCGGAATTGGGCTCGGGGCACGGACCCGAGATAACAGGATTTTAGGCAAATTCCTTCGTTTGGGCCTCCGAATAATTAATTTCCTTTTCAATTATGTCAGGTTGAAGAAGTGCTGGCCAGAAAATTAACATAGCAAAATCGTACCAGGGGCAATTTTTCCATTTTTCGCGACAGTGTCGGAATGGGCCGAAATCTAGCATTTTGATTGGAAAAGGCCCGCGGAATTGGGCTCGGGGCACGGACCCGAGATAACAGGATTTTAGGCAAATTCCTTCGTTTGGGCCTCCGATTAATTAATTTCCTTATTAATTATGTCAGGTTGAAGAAGTGTTGGACAGAAAATTAACAAAGCAAAATCGCACCAGGGGTAATTTTGT
>NW_019262594.1:14297-14474 GCF_002742605.1 Olea europaea var. sylvestris | reverse complement strand
CTTTCGAATAATTTATTTCCTTATAAATTATGTCAGGTTGAAGAAGTGCTGGATAGAAAATTATCAAAGCGAAATCGGACCAGGGGCAATTTTGTCATTTTTCGTAGCGGTGTCGGAATGGGCCGAAATTTGGCAGGTTGATTGGAAACGGCCCGTGAAATTGGACTTGGGGCACAG
>NW_019262594.1:6419-14067 GCF_002742605.1 Olea europaea var. sylvestris | reverse complement strand
GGGGCAATTCTGTCATTTTTCGCGACGGTGTCGAAATAGGCCAAAATTTGGCAGGTTGATTGGAAACGGCTCGCAAAATTGGAATCATGTCACAGACCCGGGATCACGGGATTTTAGCCCAATTCCTTCGTTTGGAACTCCGAATAATTAATTTCCTTATTAATTATGTCGGTTTGAAGAAGTGTTGGACAGAAAACTAACAAAGGTAAATCGCACCAGGTGTGATTTTGTCATCTTGCGCGACATTGTCGAAATTGGTCGAAATTTGGGAGGTCGATTGGAAACGGCCCGCGAAATTGGACTCGGGGCACAAACCCGGGATAACGGGATTTTAGCCAAATTCCTTCGTTTGGGCCTCCGAATAATTAATTTCCTTATTAATTATGTCAGGTTGAAGAAGTGCTGGACAGAAAATTAACAAAGCAAAACCGCACCAGGAATTAACAAAGCAAAACCGCACCAGGGGCTATTTTGTCATTTTTCGCGACGGTGTTGGAATGGGCCAAAATTTGGCAGGTTGATTGGAAACGGCCTGCGAAATTGGACCCGGGTCTTAGACCCGGGATAACGGGATTTTTGCCAAATTCCTTCGTCTGGGCCCCCGAATAATTAATTTCCTTATTAATTATGTTAGGTTGAAGAAGTGCTGGACAGAAAATTAACAAAGAAAAACCGCACCAAGGGCAATTTTTTCATTTGGCGCGACGGTGTCAAATGGGCCGAAATTTGGCAGGTTGATTGGAAACGGCCCGTGAAATTGTAGTCGGGGCACAGACGATCACGGGATTTTAGCCAAATTCCTTCGTTTGGAATTCCAAATAATTAATTTCCTTATTAATTATGTCGGGTGGAAAAAGTGTTGGACAAAAATTTAACAAAGCAAAACCGCAGCAGGGGCTATTTTGTTTTCGCGATGGTGTTGAAATGGGCCAGAATTTGGCAGGTTGATTGGAAACGGCTTGTGAAATTGGACTCGGGGCACAGACCAGGGTAGCGGGATTTTTGCCAAAATCCTTCGTTTGGGCCTCCGAATAATTAATTTCATTATTGATTATGTCAAGTTGAAGAAGTGCTGGACAGAAAATTAACATAGCAAAATCGCACTAGGGGCAATTTTTTCATTTTTTGCGACAGTGTCGGAATGGGCCAAAATCTGGCATTTTGATTGGATAAGGCCCGCGAAATTGGACTAGGGGCACGGACCCGGGATGACGGGATTTTTTCCAAATTCCTTCGTATGGGCCTCCGATTAATTAATTTCCTTATTAATTATGTAAGGTTGAAGAAGTGTTGGACAAAAAATTAACAAAGAAAAACCGCTCCAGGGGCAATTTTCTCATTTGGCGCGACGGTGTCGTAATGGGCCGAAACTCGGTAGATTGATTCGATACCGGCCACGAAATAGGACTCGGGGCACAGACCTGGGATCGTGGGATTTTAGCCAAACTCCTTTGTTTGGGCCTCCGAATAATTAATTTTCGTATTATTTATGTCTGGTTCAAGAAGTGCTCAACAGAAAATTTACCAAGAAAAACTGGTCATGGGGCAATTTTGTCATTTGTCGCGACAGTGTTGGAATGGGCCAATTCGGAAGGTCAATTGGAAATGGCCTGCGAAATTTGACTCGGGGCACAGACCCGAGATAACGGGATTTTAGCCAAATTCCTTCGTTTGGGCCTCCGAATAATTAATTTCCTTATTAATTACGTCAGGTTGAAGAAGTGCTGGACAAAAAATTAACAAAGCAAAATCGCACCAGGGGCAATTTTGTCATTTGTCATGACGGTGTCGAATCTGGCTGAAATTTGATAGGTTAATTGGCAACGGCCCGCGAAATTCGACTCGGGGCATGGACCCGGGAACACGGGATTTCACCGAAATTCCTTCGTTTGGGCCTCCGAATAATTAATTTCCTAATTAATTATGTCGGGTTGAAGAAGTGTTGGACAGAAAATTAGCAAAGGAAAACCGCACCAGTGGCTATTTTGTCATTTTTCGCGATGGTGTCGAAATGGGCCAGAATTTGGCAGGTTGATTGGAAACGGCCCGCGAAATTGGACTCGGGGCACAGACCTGGGTAGCGGGATTTTAGCTAAAATCCTTCGTTTGGGCCTCCAAATAATTAATTTCCTTATTAATTATGTCAAGTTGAAGAAGTGCTGGACGGAAAATTAGCATAGCAAAATCACACCAGGGGCAATTTTTTCATTTTTTACGACAGTCTCGGAATGGTCCAAAATCTGGCATTTTGATTGGATAAGGCCCGCGAAATTGGACTCAGGGGACGGACCCGGGATGATGGGATTTTTTCCAAATTCCTTCGTATGGGCCTCCGACTAATTAATTTCCTTATTAATTATGTCAGATTGAAGAAGTGTTGGACAGAAAATTAACAAAGAAAAACCGCTCCAGGGGCAATTTTCTCATTTGGATTGACGATGTCGGAATGGGCACGAAACTTGGTAGATTGATTCGAAACGGGCCACGAAATAGGACTCGGGGCACAGACCTCGGAGCACGAGATTTTAGCCAAACTCCTTTGTTTGGGCCTCCGAATAATTAATTTTCGTATTAATTATGTCTGGTTAATGAAGTGCTTGACAGAAAATTAACCAAGAAAAACTGCTCATGGGGCAGTTTTGTCATTTGTTGCGACAGTGTTGGAATGGGCCAAAATTTGGCAGGTCGATTGGAAATGGCTCGCCAAATTGGCTTGGGGCACAGACTCGGGATAACGGGATTTTAGCCAAATTCCTTCATTTGGACCGTCGAATAATTAATTTCCGTATCAATTACGTCGGGTTGAAGAAGTGCTAGACAGAAAATTAACAAAGCAAAACCGCACCAGGGGCAATATTTTCATTTTTTGCGACGGTGTTGGAATGGGCCGAAATCTGGCATGTTGATTGGAAATGGCCCGCGAAATTGGACTCGGGGCATAGACCCGAGATCACAGGATTTTAGCCAAATCCTTCGTTTGGGCCTCCGAATAATTAATTTCCTTATTAATTATGTCAGGTTGAAGAAGTGTTGGATAGAAAATTAACAAAGCAAAATCGCACCAGGGGTAATTTATTCATTTGGCGCGACGGTGTCGAAATGGGCTGAAATTAGGCAGCTTGATTGGAAACGGCCCGCGAAATTGGACTCGGGGCACAGACCAGGGATCACGGGATTTTAGCCAAATTTCTTCGTTCGGGCCTCAGAATAATTAATTTCCTTATTAATTATGTCAGATTGAAGAAGTGGTGGACAGAAAATTAACAAAGCAAAACTGCACCAGGTGCAATTTTGTCATTTTTCGCGACGGTATCAGAATGGGCCGAAATTTGACACGTTGATTGGAAACGACCCGCGAAATTGGACTTGGGGCACAGACCCGGGATCACGGGATTTTAGCCAAATTCCTTCGTTTGGGCCCCCGAATAATTAATTTCCTTACTAATTATGTCAGGTTGAAGAAGTGCTGGACAGAAAATTAACGAAGCAAAAGCGCACCAGGGGCAATTTTGTCATTTGTCATGACGGTGTTGGAACTGGCTGAAATTTGACAGGTTGATTGGCATCAGCCCGCGAAATTTGACTCGGGGCACAGACCCGGGATCACGAAATTTTAGCGAAATTCCTTCGTTTGGGCCTCCGAATAATTAATTTCATTATTAATTATGTCAGGTTGAAGAAGTGCTGGATATAAAATTATCAAAGCAAAACCGGACCAGGGGCAATTTTGTCATTTTTGGCGACGGTGTCGAAATGGTCCAAAATTTGGCAGGTTGATTGGAAACGGCCCACGAAATTCGACTCGGGGTACAGACCCGGAATCAAGGGATTTTAGCCAAACTCCTTCGTTTGGGCCTCCGAATAATTAATTTCCTTATTAATTATGTCGGGTTGAAGAAGTGTTGGACAGAAAATTAACAACGCAAAACCACACCAAGGGTAATTTTGTCATTTGTCGCGATGGTGTCAGAATGGGCCGAAATTCGGCAGGTTGATTGGAAACGGCCCGCAAAATTGGACTCGGGGCACAGACCCGAGATCTCGGGATTTTAGCCAAACTCCTTCGTTTGGGCCTCCAAATTATTAATTTCCGTATTAATTATGTCAGGTTGAATAAGTGTTGGATAGAAAATTTACAAAGCAAAACCGCACCAGGGGCAATTTTACCATTTGTCGCGACGTTGTCGAAATGGGCCGAAATTTGATAGGTTGATTGGAAATTGCCCTCGACATTGGACTTGGAGAATAGACCTAGGATCATGGAATTTTAGCCGAACTCCTTCGTTTGGGCCTCCGAATAATTAATTTTTGTATTAATTATGTCAGGTTGAAGAAGTGTTGGACAAAAAATTAACAAAGAAAAACCGCACCAGGGGCAATTTTGTCATTTTCGTGACGTTGTCGAAATGGTCCGAAATTTAGCAGGTTGATTGGAATTGGCCCACGAAATTGGACTCGAGGCACAGACCCCGAATCACAGGATTTTAGCCCAACACATTCATTTGGGCCTCCGAATAATTAATTTCCATATTAATTATGTCATGTTGAAGAAGTGCTGGACGAAAAATTAACAATGCAAAACCGCAACAGGGGCAATTTTGTCATTTGTCGTGATGGTGTCGGAATGGGCTGAAATTTGGCAGGTCGATTGGAAACGGCCCGCGAAAATGGACTCGGGGCACAGACTCGGGATCATGGGATTTTAGCCAAATTACTTCGTTTGGGCCTCCGAATAATTAATTTTCCCATTAATTATGTCAGGTTAAAGAAGTGCTGGACAGAAAATTAACAAAACAAAACCGCACCAGTGGCAATTTTATTATTTCTCGATACGTTGTCAGAGTTTGCCCAAATTTTACAGGTTGATTGGAAATGGCCTGCGAAATTGGACTCAGAGCACAGACCCGGGATCAAGGGATTTTATCCAAACTCCTTCGTTTGGGCCTCCGAATAATTTATTTCCGCATTAATTATGTCCAGTTGAAGAAGTGCTGGACAGAAAATCAACAAAGAAAAATTGTACCAGGGGCAATTTTGTCATTTGTCATGACAGTGTCGGAATGGGCCGAAATTCGGCAGGTTGATTGGAAATGGCCCACCAAATTGGACTCGGGGCACAGACTCGGGATCACGGGATTTTAGCCAAAATTCTTCATTTGGGCCGCTCGCGAAATTGGACTCGGGGCACAGTCCCGGGATCACTGGATTTTAACCAAATTCCTTCGTTTGGGCCTCCGAATAATTAATTTCCTTATTAATTATTTCAGGTTGAAGAAGTGCTGGACAAAAAATTAATAAAGCAAAACTGCACCAAGGGCAATTTTGTCAGTTGTCGTGACGGAAGCGGAATGGGCCGAAACTTGTTAGGTTGATTGGAAACGGCCTGCAAAATTGGACTCGGGGCACAGACCTGGGATCACTAGATTTTATCCAAATTCCTTCGTTTGGGCCTCCGAATAATTAATTTCCTTATAAATTATGTCAGGTTGAAGAAGTGTTGGGCAGAAAATTAACAAAGCAAAACCCCACCAGGGGGCAATATTGCGTTTGTCGTGATGGTTTCGGAATGGGCCAAAATTTCGCAGGTTGATTGGAAACAGCCCGCGAAATTGGACTCGGGGCACAGACCCGGGATAACGGGATTTTGGCCAAATTCCTTTGTTTGGGCCACCTAATAATTAATTTCTTTATTAATTATGTCAGGTTGAAAAAGTGCTGGACAGAAAATTAACATAGCAAAACCACACTAGGGGCAATTTTTTCATTTTTCGCGACAGTATCGGAATGGGCCGAAATCTGTCATTTTGATTGGAAAAGGCCCGCGAAGTTGGACTCTGGGCAGGGACCCGAGATCACGGGATTTTAGGCAAATTCCTTCGTTTGGGCCTCCGATTAATAAATTTCCTTATTAATTATGTTAGGTTGAAGAAGTGCTGGACTAAAAATTAACAAAGAAAAATCGCACCAGGGGCAATTTTCTCATTTGGCGCGACGGTGCCGGAATGGGCCGAAACCTGGTAGGTTGATTGGAAAAGGCCCAAGAAATAGGACTCGGGGCACAGACCCAGGATCACGGAATTTTAGCCAAACTCCTTCGTTTGGGCCTCCGAATAATTAATTTCTTTATTAATTATGTATGGTTGAAGAAGTGCTTGACAGAAAATTAACAAAGAAAAATCGCACCAGAGGGCAATTTTGTCATTTGGCGCGACGGTGTCGAATGGGCCGAAATTTGGTAGGTTGATTGGAAACGGCCCGTGAAATTGGAGTCGGAGCACAGACACGGGATCATAGGATTTTAGCCAAATTCCTTCGTTTGGAACTCTGAAGAATTAATTTCCTTATTAATTATGTCAGGTTGAAGAAGTGTTGGACCCAAAAAAAACAAAGATAAACCGCACCGGGTGTGATTTTGTCATCTGGCGCGACGCTGTCGAAATTGGCCGAAATTTGGCAGGTTGATTGGAAACGGCCCGCGAAATTGGACTCGGGGCGCAAACCCGGGCTAACGGGATTTTAGCTAAATTCATTCGTTTGGGCTTCCGAATGATTAATTTCCTTACTAATTATGTCTGGTTGAAGAAATGTTGGACAGTAAATTAACAAAGAAAAACCGCACCAAGGGCTATTTTGTCATCTTTAGCGACGTTGTCGGAATGGGCCGAAATTTCGCAGGTTGATTGGAAACGGCCCGTGAAATTGGACTCAGGCCACAGACCTGGGATAACGGGATTTTAGCCAAATTTCTTTGTTTGGGGCATCCGAATAATTAATTTCCTTATTAATTATGTCAGGTTGAATAAGTGCTCGATAGAAAATTAACAAAGAAAAACCGCACCAGGGGCAATTTTGCCATTTGGCGTGACGGTGTCGAATGGGCCGAAATTCGGCAGGTTGATTGTAATCGGCCTGCGAAATTGGACTCAGGGCACAGACCCGGGATCACGGGATTTGAGCCAAATTCCTTCGTTTGGTCCTCCGATTAATTAATTTCCTTATTAATTATGTCAGGTTGAAGAAGTGGTGGACAGAAAATTAAAAAAGAAAAATCGCACCAGTAGCAATTTTCTCATTTGGCGCGACGGTGTCGGAATGGGTCGAAACTTGGTAGGTTGACTGGAAACGGCCCAAGAAATAGGACTCGGGGCACAGACCCAGGATCATGGGATTTTAGCCAAACTCCTTTGTGTGGGCCTCCGAATAATTAATTTCTTTATTAACTATGTAAGGTTGAAAAAGTGCTTGACAGAAAATTAACAAAGAAAAACCGAACCAGGGGACAATTTTGTCATTTGGCGCGACGGTGTTGAATGGGCCGAAATTTGGCAGGTTGATTGGAAACGGCCCGGGAAATTGGAGTCTGGGCACAGACACGGGATCACGGGATTTTAGCAAAATTCCTTCGTTTGGAACTCATAATAATTAATTTCCTTATTAATTACGTCAGGTTGAAGAAGTGTTGGGCAGAAAATTAACAAAGATAAACCACACCAGATGTGATTTTGTCAACTGGCGCGACGCTGTTGGAATTGGCCGAAATTTGGTAAGTTGATTGGAAACGGCCTGCGAAATTGGACGCAAGGTACAAACCCGGGATAACGGGATTTTAGCCAAATTTCTTCTTTTGGGCCTCCGAATAATTAATTTC
>NW_019262594.1:0-4882 GCF_002742605.1 Olea europaea var. sylvestris | reverse complement strand
TAATTAATTTCCTTATTAATTATGTAAGGTTGAAAATTAACAAAGAAAAATCGCACCAAGGGCAATTTTGTCATTTGGAGTGATGGTGTCGAATGGGCCGAAATTCGGCAGGTTGATTGTAATCGGCCTGCGAAATTGGACTCGGGGCACAGACCCGAGATCACGGGATTTGAGCCAAATTCCTTCGTTTGGGCCTTCGAATAATTAATTTCCTTATTAATTATCTCAGGTTGAAGAAGTGCTGGACAGAAAATTAACAAAGAAAAATCGCACCCGGGGCAATTATGTCATTTGGCGCGACGGTGTCGAAATGGGCCGAAATTTGGCAGGTTGATTGGAAATGGCCTGTGAAATTGAACTCGGGGCACAGACTCGGGATCACGGGACTTCAGGAAAATTCCTTCGTTTGGGCCTCCTAATAATTAATTTCCTTATTAATTATATTAGGTTAAAGAAGTGTTGGACAGAAAATTAACAAAGAAAAATCGCACCCGGGGAAATTTTATCATTTGGCGCGACGGTGTCGAAATGGGCCGAAATTTGGCAGGATGATTGGAAATGGCCCGCGAAATTGGACTTAGCACATGGACCCGGGATCATTAGATTTTAACCAAATTCCTTCGTTTGGGCCTTCGAATAATTAATTTCCTTATTAATTATGCCAGGTTGAAGAAGTGCTGGACAGAAAATTAACAGAGCAAAACCACACCAGGGGCAATTATGTCAGTTGTCACGATGAAAGCAGAATGGGCCGAAACTTGTTAGGTTGATCGGAAACGGCTTGCGAAATTGGACTCGGGGCACAGATTGGGATCACTAGATTTTAGCCAAATTCCTTCGTTTGGGCCTTCGAATAATTAATTTCCTTATTAATTATGTCAGGTTGAAGAAGTGCTGGACAGAAAATTAACATAGCAAAACCGCACCAGTGGCAATTTTTTCAATTTTCACAACTGTGTCGGAATGGGCCGAAATCTGGCATTTTGATTGGAAAAGGCCCGCGAAATTGGACTCGGGGCACGGACCCGGGATCACAGGATTTTAGCCAAATTCCTTCGTTTGGGCCTCCGATTAATTAATTTCCTTATTAATTATGTCAGGTTGAAGAAGTGCTGGACAGAAAATTAACAAAGAAAAACCGCACCAGGGGCAATTTTCTCATTTGGTGCGATGGTGTCGGAATGGGCCGAAACTTGGTAGGTTGATTGGAAACGGCCCACGAAATAGGACTCGGGGCACAGACCCGGGATCTCGGGATGTTAGCTAAACTCCTTCGTTTGGGCCTCCGAATAAATAATTTCTTTATTGATTATGTCTGGTTGAAGAAGTGCTTGACAGAAAATTTACTAAGAAAAACTCTCCAGGGGCAATTTTGTCATTCGTCGCGACTGTGTTGGAATGGGCCAAAATTCGATAGGTTGATTGGAAACGGCCCGCGAAATTGGACTCGGGGCACAGACCTAGGATAATGGGATTTTAGCCAAATTCCTTCGTTTGGGCCTCCGAATAATTAATTTCCTTATTATTTATGTCCGGTTGAAGAAATGCAGGACAGAAAATTAACCAAGCAAAACCACACCAGGGGCAATTTTTTCATTTTTCACGACGGTGTCGGAATTGGCCGAAATCTGGCATGTTGATTGGAAAAGGCCTGCGAAATCGGACTCGGTGCATAGACCCATGATCACAGGATTTTAGCTAAATTCCATCGTTTGGGCCTCTGATTAATTAATTTCCTTATTAGTTATGTCAGGTTGAAGAAGTCTTGGACAGAAAATTAACAAAGCAAAAATGCACATGGGGTAATTTTGTCATTTGGCGCGACAGTGTTGGAATGGGCCGAAATTTAGCAGATTGATTGGAAACGGCCCGTGAAATTAGACTCGGAGCACAGACCCGGGATCACGGGATTTTAGCCAAATTCCTTCGTTTTGGCCTCCGAATAATTAATTCCCTTATTAATTATGTCAGGTTGAAAAAGTGTTTGGCAGAAAATTAACAAAGCAAAACCCCACCAGGGGGCAATATTGCCTTTGTTGTGATGGTTTCGGAATGGGCAAAAATTTGGCAGGTTGATTGGAAACGGCCCGCGAAATTGGACTCGGGGCATAGACTCGGGATCACGGGATTTTAGCCAAATTCCTTTGTTTGGGCATCCGAATAATTTATTTCCTTACCTTTTGTCGTGATGGTTTCGGAATGGGCCGAAATTTGGCAAGTTGATCGGAAACGGCCCGCGAAATTTGACTCGAGGCACAGACCCGGGATCAAGGGATTTTAGTCAAACTCCTTCTTTTTGGCCTCCGAATAATTAATTTTCGTATTATTTATGTCAGGTTGAAGAAGTTCTGGACAGAGAATTAACTAAGAAAAATCGCTCCAGGGGCAATTTTGTCATTTGTCGCGACAGTGTCGGAATCGTCCGAAATTTTGCAGATTGATTGGAAACGGTCCGCGAAATTGGACTCGGGGCACAGACCCGGGATCACGGGATTTAAGCCAAATTCCTTCATTTGGGCCTCCGAATAATTAATTTCCGTATTAATTATGTTAGGTTGAAGAAGCGCTAGACAGAAAATTAACAAAGTAAAATCGCACCAGGGACAATTCTGTCATTTTTCACGACGGTGTCGGAATAGGCCAAAATTTAGCAGATTGATTGGAAACGGCCCGCGAAATTGGAGTCGGGGAACAGACCCGGGATCATGGGATTTTAGCCAAAATCCTTCGTTTGGGCCTCCGAATAATTAATTTCCTTATTAATTATGTGTGGTTGAAGAAGTGTTGGACAGAAAATTAACAAAGATAAACCGCACTCGGGGTAATTTTGTCATTTGGCGCAACGTTGCCGGAATTGGCCGAAATTTGGGAGGTTGATTGGAAACGGCCCGCGAAATTGGACTCGGGGCACAAACCTAGGATAACGGGGTTTTAGCCAAATTCCTTCGTTTGGGGCTCCGAATAATTAATTTCCTCATTAATTATGTCAGGTTGAAGAAGTGTTGGACAGAAAATTAACAAAGCAAAACCGCACCAGGGGCTATTTTGTCATTTTTTGCGACGGTGTCGAAATGGACCAAAATTTGGCAAGTTGATTGGAAACGGCCCGTGAAATTGGACTCGGGTCACAGACCCGGGATAATGGGATTTTAGCCAAATTCCTTCATTTGGGCCTCCGAATAATTAATTTCCTTATTAATTATGTCAGATTGAAGATGTGCTGGGCAGAAAATTAACAAAGAAAACCCACACCAAAGGCAATTTTGTCATTTGGCGCGACGGTGTCGGAATGGGCCGAAATTTGGCAGATTGATTTTAAACGGCCTGCGAAATTGGACTCGACGCACAGACCTGGGATCACAAGATTTGGGCCAAATTCCTTCATTTGGGCCTCCAAATAATTAATTTCCTTATTAATTATCTCAGGTTGAAGAAGTGTTGGACGGAAAATTAACAAAAAAAATTGCACCCTGGACAATTATGTCATTTGGCTTGACGGTATCGAAATGGGCCAAAATTTGGTAAGTTGATTGGAAACGGCTCGCGAAATCGGACTCGGGGCACAGATCAGGGATCATGGGATTTTAGCCAAACTCCTTCGTTTGGGCCTCCGAATAATTAATTTCTATATTAATTATGTCAGGTTGAGGAAGTGCTGGACAGAAAATTAACAAAGAAAAACCGCACCAGGGGCAATTTTCTCATTTGGCGCGACGGTGTCGAAATGGGCCGAAATTTGGAAGGTTGATTGGAAAAGGCCCGCGAAATTGGACTCGGGGCACAGACCCGGGATCATGGGATTTTAGCCAAACTCCTTTGTTTAGGCCTCCGAATAATTAATTTCTGTATTAATTATGTCAGGTTGAAGAAGTGCTGGACAGAAAATTAACCAAGAAAAACAGCTCCAGGGGCAATTTTATCATTTGTCGCGACAGTGTCGGAATCGGCCGAAATTTGGCAGGTTGATTGGAAACGGCCGCGAAATTGGACTCGGGGCATAGACCCGGGATCACGGGATTTTAGCCAAATCCTTCATTTGGGCCTCCGATTAATTAATTCCCTTATTAATTTTGTCAGGTTGAAGAAGTGTTGAACAGAAAATTAACAAAGCAAAATCGCACCAGCGGTAATTTATTCATTTGGCACGACGGTGTCTGAATGGGCCGAAATTTGGCAGGTTGATTGGAAACGACCCGCGAAATTAGACTTGGGGCACAGACCAAGGATCACGGGATTTTAGCCAAATTCCTTCGTTTGGGCCTCAGAATAATTAATTTCCTTATTAATTATGTCAGGTTGAAGAAGTGGTGGACGGAAAATTAACAAAGCAAAACTGCACCAGGTGCAATTTCGTCATATTTCGCGATGGTGTCGGAATGGGCCGAAATTTGACAGGTTGATTGGAAACGACCCGTGAAATTGGACTTGGTGCACAGACCCGAGATCATGGGATTTTAGCCAAATTTCATTGTTTGGGCCTCCGAATAATTAATTTCCTTATTAATTATGTCAGGTTGAAGAAGTGCTAGACAGAAAATTAACAAAGCAAAATCGCACCAGGGGCAATTTTGTCATTTGTCACGACGGTGTCGGAACTGGCTGAAATTTGACAGGTTGATTGGTAACGGCCTGCGAAATTCGACTCGTGGAGCAGACCCAGGATCAAGGGATTTTAGCCAAACTCCTTCGATTGGGCCTCCCAATAATTAAATTTCGTATTAATTATGTCAGGTTAAAGAAGTACTGGACAAAAAATTAACCAAGAAAAATCGCTCGAAGGGCAATTTTGTCATTTGTCTTGACGGTGTCGGAATGGGCCAAAATTTGGCAGGTTGATTGGAAACGGCCCGCGAAATTGGACTCGGGGTACAGACCCGGGATC
>NW_019262593.1:15040-24068 GCF_002742605.1 Olea europaea var. sylvestris | reverse complement strand
ATCACGTAGCATGTACTCTGCATACTTAATGACAAGGATGCGACAATCATGACTGCACAACAAATTCAAGAGGTAACATATGAAAGATGGTAGTATGAATGAAAAATTGGAAATAAAAAATAAGTTACAAAAAGAAAAAAAAGTCACGAAGTCATACCCATTTTGTTGATGTGAAGTGTCATCTACAAGCAACACCTTCCTCACAATTGGATCTTTACGTGGACCAACAGAGGTTCTATTCCAGATGCCCAAAGCAAACAACAAATGCAAGATAACTCTGATAAAGGGGTCAACCCCAACCAAAACCATTTTTTCACAATAGGTCTTGTAGCTTGAGTTGTATACGTACATCTTATGATTTTTTATGTCAAGTCTACAGAGCATCCAATGTGCATGATTGATGGGAAAAATTAGCAAAAACACATAATCAACTTCAGACCAAGGGCAATTGAATTCTAAACGTCTACCAATAGCAACGTCAATAATGTAGTTATCCATCATTATCACATTTGGGTCTTTCTGAAATTGGGGAAATATGTTTTTTACATTAGCTTTGAACAAACAATCAGTTGTGGTAGCACACAATCTTGCATCTTGACTTCTCAGTGCAAACTATAGCAGAAAATGAAAACAGATGTCCATATGCTGTAAAATGTGACAAAAAGTTAAAAAGCACGAAAAGAGTAACTTATGAATGCTGTATTTAGGCACACGTTTAATGTGCCTCACATAAAAGACTGGTGACCTATGAAAACGATAATATTGTAACCTCGGATCTATGACCCATTTCAAACAACTATGACCTGTGTATATAATGTTGTGACCTAAGATCTGTGACACAATTCGAAACATCTTTAACCTATGTGCATAATATTGTGACCTATGACACATTTAACGAACTTCAGTAACCTGTGCACACACTGATGTGATTTGTGACCCCATTTCAGTAATCTGTGACCTCTACAGGTGTCATCTGTGACACCATTTCAATGATCTGTGACCTCTGTGTGTGTGAGCTGTGCACATAATATTGTGACTTTGTGATATGTGACCAATTTCAAGGATCATACCGTGATACTAAATGAAGATTTCGAATCTATAAGTTGATGCCACCAGCTTTTCGACCCCATGGGAATTGAACCGAGTACGAAAGGCAGATGAATGACATCATCAGCATTGTTAAACTTCTTTCTAAAACGGGAAGATTGCGGCTAAATATAAATTACAACTCCAGATTACCCAACTTTATAGATTAGAGCACACGACATCAAATGTATGTACTTGTTCCGTAGTTTGTAACCTCTGTTAAACTAGTTTTGAAATTTGGTTAAGCTTAAAGTACGTACTCTATATGTTGATGGAGAGGGTTTATATTTTTAGGAAAAATTTCATAATTAAGAGGATAAGTATGGCATATTTCAAAAGTAAGAAAAGAGGTTTCAACTTTCAAAAATCAGAAATTTATTAAAATTTAATAATAATTTACTTAATTATTTATATATTTTATTAATTAAACAAATTATGGTCATGGATTTGGTAACAGATTTTTGTTTTTGGGTCACGAATCAGAATTTTTTAACTTCACGGATTATTTTAAGGTTATAGTTCAAAAAATTTTACCGATCACAATTTGTTCATCGGTCACAGATAAAAAATTTACACGTCACAATTTGTTTATAGGTCACAGATCACTAATATTATAGGTCACAACAATCACAATTTATTGATTTTTTAGATCACACATTATTTTTTAGTCACGATTTATCTTTTTTATTGATCACATATTATTTATTTTGTTTATTAATCACAGATTAACCAATTCACTCGTCACAATCGACCACATAATATGTGACCACCACTTCCAACAGCACTAACACCACCGCGACTACCACGACACTGGTCACAAATTATCCAATAAACAAATAGTGATTCACAGTCAAAGTCACAATTTTCATCACCATCCCCGGCGCCCGCCCCACACCAACACCACTATTCACAGATTTTGCAACGACTCATGGACTCCACAACAGATCCATCTCCATCATCTCAACCAAGCCAGTGTGCTAAGGCCCATCACACCACAACCACCACCCAACAAAAAACCCCCAAAACCCACCACCATCTCACCTCCCGTAGCCACCAAATCCACCACCATCCCCATCACGCCAATGCCACCAGATCGCACCAATGGAGGGACAATAGATTGCACCACCGCCAGAGAGATTGCACCACCACCACAGATCGAACCATCACCACAGCGATGTGGAGCAATGGTGGCGGCATAGGGCGGGGGTGACACATCGCTGCTGCTGCAACTCGCCAGATCTTGTTATCCACGAGTCAGATCGCTGCTGCAGTAACTTGCCACCAGATCTCGTCATTCACAGTTAGACTCTACCGTTTGCTGCGACGAGCTCTTAGCAGCCTCCAATGCCAGCAACGTCGATCGGAGAAAGCTGACCCATCGTCGATCGCCAGAGTTTTTCAATGAGCCGTCGGCATTCGCTGAGAGAATATAGAGCAGTTTTCCATTGCCTCGGTTGTGTGAGACTGTGAGAGAATATTGGGAAGGAATTATAGGGTTTGAAATATCAAAAGGTTGAATTAATTAATTTCTATATGAATTTATTAATTAACAAAAAGTTCTGATCTTTGAAAGACTAAACTACAAATCTGGTTTTAGAATTTAGGATTTCAATACTAGGGATCCCTGTAATTACCACATATTTTTATCTCCCACGAAGCTAATTTTTTATGCAACATGCTCCACTAGTAATCGTCACTATTTGGTTTGAAGTTTACCAATCAATCTACGTTTGCCTATAATTTTCAAGTTCTTTTTCAAACTGTAGCATTGCCCATGAATATACAAGATGCTTTATTAAATTTCAAACTAAAGTTTGTGGTTAAATTTCGAAAGAAAGTATTTTTAAGCTTAGCCAAACATACTCAACTAACATTGTTAGATTATAGTCAAGGCAATATATAAATATCCCTTCTGGTCCATTATCCACAGTAGCTTCTATTTAACCTTATCTCAAGATCTTTTGATTTGAAAATATATATATATATATATATATATAATAATAATAAATAAATAAATAAATAAATAAATAAAATAAAAAAGAAAGAAAGAAAGAAAAAGAAAAAGAAACAAGAACAATAGAATCTTTTATCTGTCAAATTGGAAAGAAAAAAACCCATCAATCTTCCTTTAACAAAATATATATATATAACATTGGATGGTTAAGATTTCGATGGAATTTGATTTTTTTAAAGTAAAGATTCAAGTGTAGAATTAAGGAATGAGCATAATATAATGTGTCAGGCCTCGATATAGGTGTTAGGTCATGTGGCATGTGGCAACCACTTGAACAAAAACCAAGCAAGAGGTCATGCAAGGTCCCCAATTTGCTTCGGCATTGGCTCTTTGACAAGTGCCCACCGAGAAGGCGATTAGCACATACTATTGGACTTCTCATCCAGGATATTGTTATTCAAGGCAAGGTGTCACTGTTACGTTGCAGTGTGATTTCAGGGCGAGCGACATCTCCTGTGATGGGCATCTTCCACAAGCCTCACCTAAACCAAGTTGCACAGCACACTGCACAAAGCCATAAATATGACAATTTATGGCAACCGCGTGGTTCGATTAAACAACTTTTCAACCTATGCTCGGTTATACCATTTTTCAAGCCATATTTAGGTTATGGAGGCCTTTGGGATTGATATAATTTAACTTGACCATTGAGCAATTAGAATTATGCCACATGTCAACCATTCACTGAACATCAGTTCATCTCTCTTGGTATGAATACTCAAACACTAGTTACATCCAAAGAATGTGAAATTAAAAGCAATATTACCTTCTCAATCTTGATAATTCTCATTGACCTGGCACTTATATTTCCTCAAATATATCTTCCACCGCTTGACTTGAGCGTTGGATTGCCTCCGACTGCCAGAGATATAGTCACATGCAGTCTAACATCATTGTCTAAATGTGCAAGTAACATATATGTGGAAAGAGAATAACCATGATTTGTTGGCAGCTAGACTCCACTGGATTTGGAGGCAACATAACATGAATGTCCAAAAGTTTGAATGGCTAGTAAAAGAAAATATTCACTAAATTAGTTTATAAAGTCACAGATTATATTCCTCTACAATGTCTCTGTTGATGATGCTGACATGAGAGGGTAATATGAAGCAAGACCTCACCATTAACAAAACTATTTCTTGACACTTTTTCTCTCAGAGTAGCGTTTTTCTTTCATGCTAATGTGGGTGCAGTTAAAAGAACCCATTACTGGACCCCACAACCCCATTTCTCAATTCTCCAACTATAAATAGCAGCCTCAGTATGAAGATTGAAGATCATAGCAAGCACCAATTAACATATCCAATTTCTATTATCTGCATCATTTGGCATCAATTAAACCATGTATGACAAGTGGGGAAACTGTGATTGCTCTGATAAGAGCCAGTGCGTATAAGTAGTTCTTATAGTTTTCCAAGTTTTTTTCTCTGCCTAACTAAGCTTTGTTCTCAATAAACATGATCTTTATCGACTTGATAATTGCAGGAAGAAGGAAAGTGCCTATGGTATTGTTATATTAATTGCGTTGTCTCACTATTTCTTGCTGTCCCAGATTGAGACTTGTGGGCTTGGTCTGTTGGAATTAATTTCGGGTTATAAAACGTGTTTTAGAGAAACACGCTTTTGCCACATAAATGGTTGAGGTTCAGCCATATACGTGGCTTCACCCTCACCCTTGGATGGTTGACTGATCAGATACTTACTTGGTTTTGGCTCTGATTCTAGATGATTCGAAGTCTTTCAACCTTTCGTTTTTCTCTCCTTTTCTCTGAGTGATAGATTAGGATTCTTGGGTTACTGCAATTCGATATGTTCTTGGTGATTTCTCAATCTGTAATCTTAGTGGTAGTTTCTGATTGTGTTGTATAGTTTGCTAGCGATTGAGAATGAGCTGGATTACAGTTTTTAATAGATGCGAAAGGAAATTCGAAGGAACGTTTGGTTTCTTCGTACATATTGTACTGTTCTTGGTTGACACTTAGTGGATCTTGAACTTTATCACATTTTGGTGATGCACAATGGGTGATTAGGTCACAAGACCGAACATCCGGGCCCTTTTTAGGGCGAAACGTATCTTTGTGTTCGAATCCTTTTAATTTTCTGCGAATTTTTTTTATTGCAAAGCGATCCGGTTTCTTGAAACTTAACGTTTTTCGACTTAACAAGTGGTATCAGAGCCACTATTTACTAAAAAGAAATTTTTCGAATAGTATCTTCAAAAGGATTCTTGGGGATCTCAGATCTGGTGTTTCTGGAAAACCATTTTTAGTTCTTGAAAGCTGAAATTTTAATTTCTTTATGACTCATTTTTTAACTCGTTCTAACTCTGTTTGATCTTTTGTTTTTGTACTGGTTTGTGCAAGTTGAGTTGACTCGGTCCGGGTTGTGGTGAGTTCTTGACTCACTACTGAGTTCTGGTGACTCGTTGGCTTCTTGAACCTGTATTGCCCTTCTTGTTCCGATTCTGACACTTCCTTACTGTTTTCTTTGTTCTGAAACATTAAGTGCTCAGACTCTGGTATTTTTTGGAACCCCCTTTATTAAACTCTAATTGTATCTGTTTAGTGTTTGGTCATTAAGGTAAGTAATCTTCCACTACTTACCTTTGTCCAAGATCTCCAACGAGGATCTGGGAATCTGAGGAAGTAGTGGGCTACAAGGATTATCACTCCTTAGACCACTCTTAGACTGCCTTTCAGTTTTTGAATTGAATTGTGTATTGCATGATAAATAGATACAATTATATTTTCTGTCTTATTCATTCTGTCAATTCAATAAAATACCTGAATCAATATACTCTGTGTGTTGTATAAATTTTGTGTGTACATCTCTATCATCATGTCCACGTCTCAAAAATTTGAAGTTGAGAGATGGAATGGTACTGGAGACTTTAGTCTCTGGCGCTAAAAACTGAGGGCATTATTGCTGCAGAAAAGGTGTGCTGCAGCTATTGATGGTAATTGGCCTACAGAAACTAGTGCCTATTGGAGACTGGAATTAGATGACACTGTATGGAGTACCATTTTCTTGCACTTATCTGATAGTGTAATTAAGAAAGTTGGAGAAACTACATCTGCTCAGGCTCTTTGGACTAAGTTAGGAACATTATATCTAACTAGAACCATGCCTAATAAATGCTACCTCCTAAGGCAATTCTATAATTTTAGATTTGATCCCACCTCAAATCTGGAAGATAACCTTGACAGATTCACAAAACTGATTCAGGACCTGACTAGCTGTGATGAAGAAATTTCTAATGATCAACAAGTTGTGGCATTGTTAAATTCGCTAAGTGATAAGTATAGAGACATTAGAAATGCATTAGAATATGGGGGGCAAAAACTTACCATTGATAGAATAACCTTAGCCCTGAGAAACAGAGAACTTGAAATAAAATCTGAGTCTAAAGACTCTAGGTATGGTGAGGGGTTACTCATAAAGGAGAAACAGAACCAAAATAAGAAACAATATCCTTTAAATCAAAAATTAAATAAGAAAGGAAAAACTCAATTCTCCAGATTTAAGGAAATGAATAAGAATCAATGGAAAACTAAAAACCAGATCTGGAAATGTTATTACTGTGGTAAAACTGGCCATGTAATAAAAGATTACTTCAAGAAAATCTCATATATGAAAGAGAATACTAATAATGAAGGATCTGTAGCTGTAGCCTGCAAAGATGAATCTGATATTCAAGGGGTTGTTTTGGCAAAAACCACCAGAAGAGACCCAAATGAATGGATCATTGACTCTGGTTGCACCTTTCACATTTGTCCCACAAAAGAATGTTTTTCTGAATTTGTTGACCTAAATGGAGGACAAATTCAGATGGGAAATGACATGAGTTGTCAAATCAAGAGAATTGGGAAGGTCAAACTCTCATTAAATAACAGTTGTACCCTAGAACTTGAGAACACCAGATATGTCCCTGAGTTAAAAAGAAATCTTATTTCCTTGGGTGAGCTTGATGATAAATACAGCATTATGATTCATAAAGGTTTTTTAACTCTTATGCAAGGAAATAAAACTATCATATCCTCTCAAAAGATAAATGGCATATATACTGTATGTGCTAAATCTATGATAGATCACTGTTCCATAGCCTTAAACTTTGATTCCAATAAGTCTTTAATTTGGTATAAAAGACATGGCCACATCTCAGAAAAGAGGCTGATAATCTTAGATAAACTTGGATGTTTTGGTAAGGACAATGTTAAGGGTTCGGATTTTTGTGAAAATTGTGTATTTGGAGAACAGAAGAAATTGCCTTTCAAAACTGGTATTCATAAATCTACTTCTATATTAGAATATTTACATGCTGATCTTTGGGGACCAGTATCGGTAAATACTCTGAGTGGATTTAGATTTTACTTACTTACAGTAGATGATTTTTCAAGAAAAATTTGGACTTTTCTTCTAAAACAAAAATCTGATAATTTCCAAACCTTTAAACATTGGAAATTAATGATCGAAAACCAAACAAATAAGAAAATCAAGGCTTTAAGGACTGATAATGGTCTTGAGTATTGAAACTCTGAATTTGACTTGTTTTGTAAAGATTATGGAATTTTAAGACACGGAACTGTAACATACACTTCTCGACAAAATGGTGTTGCTGAGAGAATGAATAGATACTTATTGGAAAAAGGGAGATGTATGTTGTACAGTTCTGGTCTTCCTAAGTTCTTTTGGGGAGAGGCCCCAAAAACAGCAACTTATCTAATAAATAGAAGTCCATCAAGTGCCATTGATTTTCAAGTCACTAAAAAGATATGGTTAGGAAAAATTCCTGATTATAGTAAACTGTAAGTTTTTTGCTACACTGCATATTCACATCAGAGTGAAGGGAAACTAGAACCCAGGTCCTTAAAGTGTGTTTTTCTGGGTTATGGAAAGAAAACAAAAGGGTACAAACTGTGGGTTAGAGACCAAAATGGCTTTAAGGCCATTATTAGTTGAAATGTCATCTTCAATGAAAATGACATGCCTTGTGTGAAATCAACTGATCTTAAAACTTCAGAACCTCACTGTTGAAAGAAACCGTCCTGGAAAATAAAATTGATGAATCTCAAAATCTAGATGGTCTAATTGAGGTGGAGTCTTCAGATCCTACATTTGTTGATTATCAGTTAACTAGGGATGGAGAAAGAAGAAATATAAGACCTCCAATCAGATTTAATAATGAAGAATTTGTCACTTTTTTCTCTGGTCTGGACTTCTTAAATTATGAACCTACTTCATTTGATGAAGCAAATAAATGTCTACATTCTAAGTTCTGGAAAGAAATGAATGAATAAATGAACTCTCTCATCAAAAATAAAACTTGGGTTTTGGTTGATAGGCCTAAAAACCAAAAGATAATTGACTGCAAGTGGACTTTTAAAATTAAACAAGGAGACTCTAACTCACAAGATAAAAGATACAAGGCCAGATTAGTGGCCAAGGGTTTTACTCAAAGGAGGGGGTGGATTACAATGAAATTTTTTCTCCAGTGACAAAATATACCTCTATGATAATAGTGTTGGCACTAACTGCTCATTTTGATTGGGAATTAGATCAACTGGATGTCAAAACTGCATTCCTCAATGGGGATCTTGATGAAACCATAAACATGAGTCAACATCCAGGGTTTGAAGTAAAGTCTAAGATCAATAAGGTTTGTTTGTTGAAGAAGTCCCTCTATGGACTAAAACAGACTCTCAAGCAATGGTACATAAAATTTAACTCTTATGTGCAGACTTTGGGTTTTGTCAAAAGCAATTATGATTCCTGTTTTTTCTATAAAGGTTCAGGTGGACCTGAATCCATTTATCTGTTATTATATGTTGATGACATGTTGCTTGCCTGCCATGATAGATCTGAAATTAACTTCATTAAATCAAAATTAAAATCTGAATTTGAAATGAAAGACCTAGGACAAGCAAAAAG
>NW_019262593.1:0-13932 GCF_002742605.1 Olea europaea var. sylvestris | reverse complement strand
GAAAGGTATGCCAATTAACCTTCTTTTGTAGGCTGAAACTTTGTATGAATTGTCTATACTAATTTTTCAAGGATGAGTCTGTGTGTACACTTCCGGTGTACACACACGTTGACAACCCTCACATATTAAGGGGAGCCCATGAATAATTTATTTTGTGCGGGCCCTCCTCCATGTGAGGGAGGTGTAAATGATTGTGTACATCGGAGGTGCACACGTAGCACAATCCATTTTTCAATAAATAGACGATGTAGGAGTCACCTTCAACCAAAGATAGAATTTCCAATGAAGAGATCTGTACATCCAGTTTCAACGACTTGTTCCAATATATAGTAGAAATAACCAGTTTGACAGAATGATCTTACTTAACAACAAGATGAACCACAAAGAGCAAACAAAATTCACATGAACTAATCATTTCAGTTTCCTTAGAGACTCTGGTCGAGTAAGCGTTCTTTGCAACTAATTTCAATTATTGACGTCAACAATATCAACACCAGATTAAGAAAAAAGGAATGTTATGCAGGAAAATAAACAAAAATCAAGTGTGGACATCAAGAGATATCTCACATTTCATTGCTTATTTGAGAAGTTTTTACAGTGAAGATTATCTCTACCAAGATAACAAGGAAAAATTATACACGAAAGGCCAAAAACGAAAATAAGTTTGTTTCTCCCTGATCTAATCAAAGTTTCAAGAGTATACAAGATCTATCTAAGAAATGTTAACCTCATTTCGCTGAATCAAATCCAGTGCGTAATGATTCCCGAGCTTAACCATTATGCTTGCCAAGATTTCAAGCAATTCTCCGCTTCGAACCTTAAATAGAGAATCAAATCCATTTGAAAAATTTGATTCAATGAGAATTCCAATATTTATATCACTATTTTACACACCTCAGCACCAAGCAAATATCAAAGATCCGTATTTCTATAACAGAGATGGATCATCACGGGTTCCCAACTAGAACTAATCATACTTCTCTCTCCATGAATACACAAGAAAGAAAACCCAAGAAACTCCCAATGCAATATCCCCAACTACAAGCCTAAGCCAATCGCGGCCTAGATCTTCGACCTTCCTTTCAAAGTAAATTCTCCAAATAGCCATTGCTACATGGAGAAGGATACAGCCCTTAGCAAAGAAGCTATGAAACTCTCTGTCCTTCACAAAAGCCACCATAAACAAGAGAAACCCAATGGCAAATAAAAGCAAACCCGAAAACGAGTCTGATGTTTGGATTAACAGCTGATCATGGGGTGTTGAACCCATAAGCTTGCTGGCATGTTCTTTACCATGGCTAAACACAGAAACCTCATTGCTATAAAACATCATTAGAGCTCCACAGGTTAAAGCCATCAAAGAACGGAGCATACATATAAGAAAAAACCCAGGTGACACCATTGAACATTCAAAATAATGCTGCTAAACACTCAATTGCTAGGTTACAACCTCCAAATATTAAAAAACACCCAATTCATTAATGCGTATTTCTGAGTAATCAAATCAAAAAACAGAACAATTTAACTCAAGAATATGCTTAAATTAACCAAAACCGACAAGATATTTCCTTCTAAAAACTAGTTTCTTGAACTGAAACGACAATTAAATACATATATCACAGCCCCTTAGTAGATCCCCGAGATGGGCTTCTATGAAAAATAGCGTAATCATCTTAAGGGCATACAGAGAGAGACAGAGACAGAAAGATGGCTCCAAGATTCAATACCCTGAGACACATATGAAGAGTAAACAACTGATGGAATATGAAAAAAGGGTTTTTAGAAAAGATCTGAGAGTTTCAAATATAAGGTAACAAGAAAGTTTCTTACGGCTAATCAGCCAGAACTAACAAGTAACTTTGATACAAAAAAGGGAAAGAAATCAACTTTAATTATTTTTATTTAAAATGATTATCTTGATGTCCTTGAGATTGCTCATTTCCATACCTATACCTTGTGGATTTTTTTAGTCTTTATTTATTCAACATGGCCCCATCATATCATGAGTTTACACTATCTCTTTGAATGATAATTTAAATACTCCATTGGATATGGTTGTTGCTGAAACAATGAAAACCAGACGGGTCATAAATCATGCTTGAGGATTTGTATTTATCTTCTTGTCTGTACCTATGAATTATGAGAAATTGAATTCTTTGACTTACTTTCTCAAAAATGGACCAAGCGATGAATTCTCCTACTTTCAGTTACTTCAACACTCCATTTTGTAAGATGAAAAGTGATTTATTAAAAATCAATAATTAGCATAAAATGTATAAGGCATAGAGTGACCAACATTTAATTAAAACGACTTATCTATTTAATTAAAAAAGAGAAAAATATATTATTTGACTATGACAAGAAGAAATGCTTGGTAAAAACCCGTCATATTTCTAGTTGAGAACAGCTAAAGTAGTTTTCTTCGTCAACAAGGATGATGAACAATCATCTTCCACTATTCCATTGTCCAACAAAGAAAATATTTTCATTTATTGAACCATGTGACTGTGACCAAAAAGAAAGTAAAGAATAGATTCTTTAAACGAAAGATGTAAATAAAGAAATAAAAGTTCATTATCCACAAGATTGGATCGAAATAAAAGTGTTTCCAAAAGCAAGAGACATAAAGTTAAATTGAAAGACTAATGGTTCAACATTATCAAAAGTGCAGTTGAATTTCTGAATCAAGAACTTGTCAAAATTATTGGCATTTAGTATTTACAGCATGAAAGAATTGATATTGACAGTTTTACACAAAATTCAAGTATTTTTCTTCCGTATTTCGATCGCTGCTATAACCCTAAAACTATACCCTAGAAAAATCTGAAAAAAAATGTCCTATTTTTGTCAAATAAAAGAGACTATAACTTAATTTTGGCACAAAAGGGATAAAATTGAATTCAAGCATTTTCCCTATTTCGGGGGACTTTATGGTGCCTCCTTGAGCCAGATCTCCTATCTTCTTTTCCGCATTGAACTGGAGGTCTCTTAGTGGGATTTCTGTCACAAACTAAAGCTGGTGGAGTGTAACTTCTTGCAACAGCCATATGAGCCCTTTGTTCCAACAAATCTCTGTGATATGCCTGTAAATGAATGGATTGATAAAGTATTTTCCAACTACTAAAATATTTTAAAAAGTCACTTCGAAGTATTTAAATTCAAGCTATCATGTTGGATGTTTCAGGAATATTGCGACCCGATACCATATTTTCTTGCAAAAAAAGGCCATTACAAATTTCAAGATCATGCACAGGAATGGCGGAATTTAATAGCATAAAACAAGATCATTACAAAAAAGATCATTGAGTTCTTATTCGGAAACCCTGAAACAACCGAAGTAGTCCAACGATTATATATAAAAAATTTCTTGACCAGTAAACCAACAAGCAATAAATCAAACACTAAGTAACCTGTACATGTTTTTCTAACTTCTTCCTGGCTCAAACTTACTAATTAGCTAAACATGGAGAGAATTGACTTTCTCAAATATGCTTGCATGGGTACCGGGTACCTGGTTCTTCAACATGTTGATGCTCAATTTAGGTAGAAAATAATTTATAAATTCAGTTCAAATCAAACACTAATTTTAAACTTCATATACGGAGCTTTTTCAAAAAAAAAAAATCCAAGAAGACGCGATTCATTAGTCACAAAATTAAAAGATAATACAATAAAATAAACAAAAACAAAAAAACTTTATTGATGTGTCTTCATTCATAACTACACTTCGTACGGTGAAAGCATCTCTCACTCTCAGTAACTTTCAGAAACTAAACATCGTGTTCATTTTCTAGGATCAAAATCGAAAGAAAAAGTTCAAGATTTGTAATATAAGAAAAACAAGAATCATGGTTCAATGACAGTACTCCGGCGGCACAATGGGTAGGTTTGACTCATATCCAACCATGTTTTGATGCATTCGAAGTGAAACCCATGGTTGCATGCCGGAAGACACCGGAACAATTCTTGGTCTTTGAATTCAAATAGACAAATAGAGCATTCATGATCTCCACCTTCTTGTTCGTTGTAAATATCGATGACTATTTCATCCATCCTCCCTTTTGCCATCTGGGATCGAGTTGAAATTGGTGATGATGGTAGCGGCGGCGGTGGTTGATGATTTACGACTGACAGCTCATTTTGTTCCAATTCTGCATATCTATTCCGCCTCTTTTTCAGCAGATATTGAATCAACAAAAACATCAGAGTCGAGGTGAAAACAAATGGTAAAAGGTACAAAATATCAGGCATCTTTAAGGAAGACAATGAAGGAGGGAGACAGAGAGATTAGAGCAGACAGAAAATTGCAATGCACAATGGTATTTATATACTAGTTTGTGCGAGTCTCTACAAGGAAATAAATAGTAATACTCGTTTTCAGTCAACGTAAGAATTTTTAGGGAAAATGTCACCACACACTGCACATATAAAAGGTAAGATATTTTTATTAATTATCTTCTGTAATATTAGTTATCACATTTTTGTGGAGGAAGCCAAAAGGAAATTTTCACAAGAGGGAACAGATTTATATTATAATGTGAATGATAAATTATCGTGACATGAGAATGTAACCACGGTTGGTAGTTATTAGATTGCAAATTTTACAGATCGACATTGGGTTAATACGCAGATGTGTATGATGTATATTTTGCCACAAATCTTTTGATTTGTAATCCCAAAATTAAGGCTATTTCAGATTTGGCAGCCGTTCGTGTTGTCGAAAAACAAGCCAGGTGCTAGATCCCCCTGCATGTTCTCATATCTTTCCAGGCATTGTAATTCATTTCTACAGTGCAATAATTTAGATTTATTTTGTTTGATTTTAAAAGTAGGTAAAAGATCCTGTTTTAACTAGGAAGTTAATTATTATGATAAAAGTGCTGGTGCATCATGTTGGAAAGTACGTTTATAAACTATTTTTTCATAAATATATATAAATGAGTGATGGATACTTGGGTATTGCATAAGAGTTCAATTGAATGTGAGAATAAAAGTGATTTAAAAATTTATACACACGAGCAAAATACTAATGATATCTTCAATTTCGAATGTTAAATACCTGTATATAGCTCGGTTGATTTCTATGTAAATTTCGACAGTTTCTAAATTTGTTTGTGTCATCTTCTTAAAAGGGCATAATAATCTGCCCTATATTGTTCCAATTTTAGAGTATTCGATTACAAGGTTAAAATGGAAGAGACTTTATATTGACATGTAACAGATAGAATATTAAGATCCTGTTTGATTTGACCAAAAAGATATATTAAAATTTAAGTTAAAGTTAACAATTAATTTTTATCATACATTTCTTGAGATCTACCACTTTTCAATCACGCGTTCCACCAACTTCAATCAAAATCTAGAAAAAAATCTGATTTTTATCAAAACGGAGAGTGATTAAATATATAAATGCCACCTCTAGATATTATAGCATTATGCCTATATATGGCTATTGTCAATTATACCTCAACTTATTTCCTATCATGAAAAGTCACTAAAAGAATCTTATTTATGAATTTGGAGTATTTGTACACTATGAATTAAGAATTACATTAAGGAGCTGCTTGACAAAGCTTTTGATAAATAAATAAAAATAACAAATTTTGATAAAAAAAAATGATGAAATATATTATTAAAAAGGATAAAAATTATGAATATCATGAAATGTATGATTAAAATTAATGGCCGACTTTGATTCAATGTTTTAGTAAATTTAAATATCCAAACCACCATAAATATAACATTTCATGCGCCAAGATTGTTGGTAAACAAAAGCAATTTCGATTACAAAGGAAAAAATATAAAAAGAGACTAAAAAATTAATATCGCTTTGAAAGAAATTTAAGTTAATTTCCCATATATGTCTTTATAATTAGTCTCCAATATAACTAATATAATTTCGAATCTATTGATATAACTTTACAATATAACACTATATCAAGTACATATACTTGGAGCGAATCAAATCTCATGAGATACATCTTTTCCATGATAATTGTCTTGTCTCTTAGACAATTTTGACGCAACCATCAGCGGGGACTTGAGGGGAGACTCAAGAGGCGGCCATCTAAAGGCCAAAATCTAATCTATGGGGACCTAGTACAATCTTTCACACCTATTATTTTTCAGTTTCAATTTTAATGAAAAATGGAATTTCTGTTTTACGCACATCTTGTCAAAATAGAGTCTCAAAGCATCTCGTTTTGTGCAGCATGCAGGCAAGTTTCTATTGATAATTTCTTGCAGTCTAAAATTTGAATTAGGCACCTTCTTTTGCTCTAATTGATCTCTCGATGCCATTGCTAATTGAGAAATCTATCTCGCAAGAGTAATAATAAACAGAATGACAAGCGAGGAATTACTATGGATAATCCCATACCTAAAAGGCAATGAAGAATGAAACATAAGACAAAACGCATATATAGAAACACACCTTTTCAGTGGTTTATCTCAATATAAAAACTACAAGTAATGGAGAACTTATGAAAGCTTTGGAATATTATTTACGAGCCCACTCGTCGGTGCAGATATTCACTAAGCGTTTACTTGGTGTAGATATTCAAGAAATTTACGATAGAGATCTCACAGCTCTGGGTTTTTTGTCTCTCACACATGGAATGTACAGGAGCAATGTCAATCTATTGTAGAAGACATGAATGACCAATGTATTTAGGCATGTTTTTTGCTCCATTTCATGCTATTTTGCCCTTGTTTGATAGCCCTTTTTGTTAAGAATGAGTTTTTGAACAGCAATTTTTTGGTGATTGTGATTTTGTGGTGAAGAAAAGAAAAAAAAATTTAGTTTACGTGAAAAATATTTTGTTGGGAAATGCGTGGTTGAAAATGAGCATGATAAAAATAAAAAAAATAAAAAAAAAGTTTTGAAAGAGTAGGTGTCGAACAGAAGCTTAATTTGTATCAAGTCCTATGGAAAATAAATTATCAAATCCTTCCTCACTTGTGTGATATTAGACAAACTCGGCCACAGATTAAGCATGCATGTCAAAGCTGACGTTGAATTGAACACTGTAGTCAGGTTAGATTAGGATTTATTAAGTTGAAACTAGGCATTTGACGGGTTTTATTCGTTTAGAAAACATAGTATTATAATGCAGGAATTCTTCCCTTTAAACATATTAAATATGAAATTTGTGAATGAGCTCCATGATTTTTTTTAAATTCCTGACATAATCATAAGAGCAAACAAAAATTAACCTTGTAACATATAAATATTTTCATGGAAGAAATAAGCATGAGAAATAGAAACAGTCTAATTAATCAATCAGTGACGCTCATATTAACTAATTTGTTTCAATTAATCTTGAGTACAAATCAAACATCTTCAATATAGTAGTTTAATGACTCTATACATTTTATTTTATTTATTTTTTTATATTGAGCCATGAAATCTCTAGGCAATGAATGGTTTATTACGAGATGAAAATGCATGGGACTGAAACTTCTTTAATTACTCAAAGGATTCCGCCACCTCCTATTCCAACACCAGCTCCTCCACCAAATCCACTACCAGATCCTCCACCCGACCCACCTCCAGCATCGCCTCCGCCACCTAAAACTCCTCCTCCTCCTTGAGCACCATTTCTGAACCCACCACCAAGTCCTCCTCCAGAACCTGAACCACCCCCTGTTCCTTCACCTCCACCTCCACTAAACCCTCCACCTCCTCCTTCAGAACCACTTCCAAACCCACCACCCAATCCTCCTCCAGAACCAGAACCACCCTCTGATCCACCACCTCCACCTCCACCTCCACCAAACCCTCCACCTCCTCCTTGAGCGCCGTTTCCAAACCCACCACCCAATCCTCCTCTCGAACCAGAACCTCCTTCCATTCTTCCACCTCCACTGAATCCTCCACCACCACCTCTACCAAGCCCTCCACCTGCTAAATCCCAGTGATCAAAGAAGATTTTTTTCTCATTGTAGAAAGAACCCTCTGTGCCAATAAGCTTTCTTGCATTGGTGATACAAATAAGAACACCAAGAAGAACCAAGAGTACAAAATTGGAAGTCGTCTCAATTTACAAGTAAAAGATAGGTATTTGAATCTTGATTTGTGACAATGAAGGACACCAAAAAAGGTTTATATAATGCTACTGATTTGTACCATGAGCCACGTTTGAATTATTAATGCAGCTAACTATTTCTTTGAAAAGGAAATACTTCACCAAAACTTTGTGACTCTGATTATCAGTTAAATGTTTTGTGCTTGAATTAATGAGCGAGTTAGTTGGGGCCTCATTAACCTGGCAGTTATTACATTTGTAGTGATTCAATTTATGTTTTTGGTATTAATTAGTGCAATATTATATGTTTACTTACGTTAGTGGTAATACACATGTTCTCATATCTTTCCAGGCATTGAAATTCATTTCTACATTGCAATAATTTAGATTTATTCGATTTGCTTTTAAAAGTAAGTAAAAGATTCTGTTTTGACTAGGAAATTAATTATTATGATAAAAATGCCAGTGCATCATGTTGGAAAGTGCGTTTATAAAATATTTTGTCTATAAATATATATATAAATGAGTGATGGATTTGTGGGCACTACTTAATAGTTCTATGGAATGTCTAAATAAAAGTGATTTAAATACTTATGCACATGAGCAAAATATTGACAACGTCTTCAATTTCAAATTTTGGATACCTATATATAGCTTGGTTGGTTTCTGTGTAAATTTCGATGGTTTCTAAATTTGTTTTTGTCATCTTCATAAAAAGGGCATGATAATCTGCCCGATATTGTTCCAGTTTTATAATATTTGATTGCAGGGTTAAAATGGAAGCCTTGAATCATTTTGAAATGGAGTCTTTATGTTGACATGTAATAGATAGATTTTTAAGATCTTGTTTGATTCGACTAAAAAGATATATTAAAATTTTGGAGTTAACAATTAATTTTATCCATACATTTCTTGAATCTTGATTTATGTAATGCTGCTGATTCATACCATAAACCACATTTCAATTGTTAATGCAGCTAACTGATTCTTTGACACTTTGTGCTTGGATTAATGTTTGAGTTAGTGGGGGTCTCATTAACCTGGAAATTATTAAATTTCTAGTGATTCAATTTATATTTTTAGTTATTAATTAGTTCAATAATGCATATTTATTTATGTAAGTCGTATATACACATGTTCTTATTTCTTTCCAGGCATTGTAATTCATTTCTATTGTACAATAATTTAGATTACATTGTTATGTAAACATATCTTCCGTTTTTCACGTTCTCAAATGGTTTGATGTGATTTTCAAAAATAAATAAATAAATAACCCATTTCCTGTGTTAACTGTCAAATTAATTATTGTGATATAAAAAGCTAGTGTATTAGTTCTTATTACAAGCATCAAGATTAGTCTTACTTGGGATGTTTTTATAAACGATTTTGTTTATATATATGAGTACTGGATAGTTGGATACTATTTATGAGTTCAATGAAATGTGTGTATAAATGTGATTTAAATATTTATACACATGAGCTATATATCAACGAAGTTAATTTTCAATTTCAAATTTTGGATACCTATAGCTTGGTTGATTTCAATATTTTTTCTTCATCAAGAAGAAAGCCTCAAAGTAAATTTCGATAGTTTCTAAATTTTTTTGTGTCATCTTCATAAAAGGGCATGCTAGTTTTCCCAGTATTCTTCTTAATAACATTCGATTGCAGGGTTATAAATGAATCCTTGAATCATTTGAAAAAGGATCTTTATGTTGCCATGTAATAGATAGAGTACTAAGACCCAGTTTGATTCAACTAATTAGAAAGTTATACTAAAATTTAAGCTTAAGTTAGCAATTAATTTTAACCATACAATTTATGAGATTCACAACATTTTAACCATTTACACTCTATCAACTTCAATCAAAATTTACTAAAAAAATGATTTTTATCTTAACCAGAAGGGGGTTTATTATATATGTGACATGTATGGCTGTTATAACATTATACCAAACTTATTTCATATCACAAAAAAAATACTAAATGAAACTTATTTAAGAATTTGGATTATTTCCATGATATGAATTAAGAACTATACCAAGGGTTGTTTGACAAAGCTTGTGATAAGACTAGCAAATTTTGATAAAAGTTGATAAAATATGTGGTTGAAAATTTGATAAAAAATTTTAGTCCCATAAATAGTATGATAAAATTAATTTTTGACTTTGATTCAACTTTTGAAGATATCTCAAACAAGAGCAAATATAACATTTTATGATAAAGATTGTCTGAAAACAAATGCAATCGCTTATAAAGAAACTAAGTAGATTTCCCTCTTGAGTCTTTAATAAGTCTCTAATAGAATTTTGAATCTATTGTTATTACAACATAACACAATATCAAGTACATATACTTGGAATCGAATCAAAGCTCATGAGATATATCCTTTTTCATTATGATTGTCTTATCTTATCTAGGACCGATCCAGATGGCCATGCACAAAAGCATGAATGCTATGCTCATGTTTGATAGTGATTAAAATCTAGATTTTAGTCCAATCAAAATCAATAATTAATATCAGCCACATATTTCATGAAATCCGCAATATTTTAACTACTATTTCATCAACTTTTATCACAATTTATTGAAAATTTGATTTTAATTCTCACCAAACAAGGACCATATTTTGTTTTGATAGTTGGTTGAAGATTATGCCTTGCTTGAGCCCTATTCTTTTGATAAAAATGAATTTTTGAATAATGTATTGGTGGAAATGTGTGGTTAAAAAATGAGGAAAAATTTTGGATTTGCGTGTAATATTATTTTATTAAAAAAATATATAATTAAAATGATGTCAAAACACTGCTTAAGAATGAATTTTTTTCAAAGAATGAAAATCAAATAGGGGCTATATGAGCTCAAACATGTTTTTGGCTCCATTTGGTGCTATTTTATTTATGTCAAGCCCTAAGGAAAATAAAATATTATATCCTTCATCACACACCAAAACTCTTGTGTGTAGCTAGTCAAACTCGACTCCAAATCAAACGTGTCAAATACGACTTTGAATTGAGTATCGGAATCAAACTAGATGACTTTTATATCAATTTTGAACTAAAATTGGACGTGTTTATTCACTTAGAAAATATAATATTAAAGTGCTCGAATAAATTATTCATTTTATACAAATATTAAATTTCAAATTTCTGAAAATGTACACTTATTAAATTTGTGATGAAATTATAAGAAAACATACGAAGATTTGCATGGAAGAAATAAAGCATGAGAAAAGGAAATGAAGCTCACATTAATATGTTTGAATAACTTTTTAAGTACAAATCCAGCATCTGCTAAATAGTAGTTTAATGCCATGAAAAAGATCACTAGGTATCGAATGGTTATTGAAAGATGGGAATGCTTCTTAATTAATTATTAATTACTCATGGGATTCCACCATCTCCTATTCCGCCACCAGCTCCTGCACCAAATCCACTACCGGATCCTCCACCCAATCCGCCTCCACCACCACCTCCGCCGCCAAAACCTCCTCCTCCTCCTCCTTGGGCACCATTTCCAAACCCACCACCAAATCCTCCTCCAGAACCAGAACCGATCCCTGTTCCTGTTCCTCCACCTCCACCTCCACCTCCTCCAAACCCTCCACCTCCTCCATGAGAACCACTTCCCATCCCACCACCAAATCCTGCTCCATAACCAGAACCAGAACCACTACCACCTATTCCTCCGCCACCACCTCCACCTCCACCTCCTCCTTGAGCGCCACCTCCAATCCCACCACCCATTCCTCCTCCAGAACCAAAACCACCTTCCGTTCCTCCACCTCCACCTCCCCACCTTCCGCTTCTCTACCTCCACCTCCACCAAAGCCTCCACCACCACCTCCACCAAGCCCTCCTAGATCCCAGTGACCAAGGGAGAAATTTTTATCTCCATCTAAAGAACCCTCTGAGCCAACAAGCTTTCTTGCAGTGGTGGTGCAAATAAGAACACCAAGGAGAACCAAGAGAACAAATTTGGAAGTCATCTCAATTTGTAAGTAAACGATAGGTATTCAATCTTGATTGATAACAACTTAGGACACGTGAAAGGGTTATATAATGCTAGAATATCAATTATTTGCAATAAAGTTTAATGCTAGAATTAATGTGTATTAATGAAAGTCTCATAACTTGACGGTTATTGTATTAGTAACTAGAAATTTAAGTTTTTGTGTTTAGTTATTAATCAGTGCATTAGCAGATTAATTTCTGAATTAATGGTGTTTTAATTTCTTTTCCTTTTATCATGTTTTATTTTTCTTAAATTACCTAACATTTATTTTTTCAGTTTCATTCAGAGTTCATCATAATCTCTCTCCCCCCTCCCCGGGGAGAGAGAGGGGGAGAGAGAGATGAGGCAAGTGTTATTTAGCAACTTAAAGTAATCCCGAGTCAAGTATCAATAAGATTTAAAGGTATAAGCAATAAATGAAATTTTATTTTATGGCCAAGTGAGCAGATCAGTAGAAACGTTTTTGCTTATTTTTTCACTTGCAATAGAGTTTGGCGTAAATTCTCTCCGAATTTCGAATAAGAACTAACGTATCCTACCATGGAAAATTATACTTTCGTGCACGGATTGACAAATAACTATATATGTATTGTTGAGTTTATAACTCAAAAATTAAATTTTATTTATGAAATGGAATTTTGAATACATGCTCACCAAAGCCACAATCTATTATATCCACTCAAATGAGATTTTCTCACTCAACTAAATACATACACGGGTTGTATCTATACACAGGAGCGGAGCTACATAAGGTCCAGTGCGGGCATCGGCCTGCACTTTGAACTTGACACAAGAAACTCCAGTGTGCCTGCACTGGACCGAGAAGAGAAGAAGAAGAAGGAGAAGAGGGAAGAAAGAAGAAGAAAAAGTGTGTCTGCAGGCAGTGGCAGAGGAAGAAGAGTTACAGTTGTCGACAGGGAAGAAGGAAAGGAGGAAAAAGAGTTACACTTACAGTTGTCAACATGGAAGAAGAAGGAAAGGAGGAAGAAGAGTTTAGTTGGGCCAACTTTTTAATTTTTTAGATTTTGGGCCTTCTCTTTAGTTAGGCTTTTTGAGAGAAAAAAAAACGATAGGCCCCATTACAAATTTATTTGCCCATCAATTTATTGTTTGTACAATGGACTCACAACTTCTTATCCATTTTTAAAAAATGTACTCTGCATTGATCACATGAAGCTCTTTTTGTTTATAGACTAATTTCAACCAAAAAAATCACCGTAGCCGATACTTAAATTGTGCCCGTACTGGACGAAATCACTGGTTCCACCCCTGTCTATATACTCCCTTATCAACTCTCTCTTCTCATCACAGACATACATTTTACATAGGCAGGAACATATTTATCGAGAAGCAATGATGATGGGTTTCTTCTTCTACACATTTCTATTATGGCGGTGGATATCAAGCATTCTAGTTTCTTCTACTATGTCGGTGGATGAATGATGTAGGGATGATTCTAGCTTCTTCCAAAGTTGTTGTACTTTTCAATTTTATTTCATTTTTCTCACATATTTTCAACCTCTCAATCTTCCATAAAGTAATATTACACGTAAATCGAAAATTTTTCCTTTTATTTCAACCACTCATTTTTCAAAAAAATACTATTTCACCCATTTTCATTTCAAAAAATGGAGGCCGAACGGGGGCTTAATTTCTTCATATGGTGGCGGGTAGCCTTACTAGAAAATACTAGAGATTTTCACCTTGAAGGCTGTGCGGCATCTTCAATTCTTCCCTTCAGCGCAGACTTTTCAATTTAACTTTTTTTCTTTTTTCATTTTGCCTAGTTTTTCCTTCAACTTGACAAGTTTTGAAGCTATTGATCCTTTGCTTAACGCATCCACTGCTTCAAATATATCTTGCCCTTCCAGGCTTTCATCTTTATCGATTT
>NW_019262592.1:21550-24071 GCF_002742605.1 Olea europaea var. sylvestris | reverse complement strand
GTAGCGACCGTTTTGGATTGAACTCACCACTTCGTCGTGACGTATGAGGGATTTTGTCCATTTTTCGAAAGAATGAGCACTTTCATATTTGGAACGATTGGAGTGTCGGCGAACGAGGAATTGAGTTTAACTTTTGCACACGGTGTTCATTTTGTCCCCGTAAGTAATTTTTGGAAATGTAGCGACCGTTTTAGATTGAACTCACCACTTCGTCGTGACGTACGAGGGATTTTTGCCATTTTTTGATGGAATGAGCACTTGTACATTTGGAACGCTTGGAGAGTCAGCGGAGGAAGAATTGAGGGTAACTTTTGCACACGGTGTCTGTTTTGGGCCCATAAGTACTTTTTGAAAATGTAGCGACCGTTTTGGATTGAACTCACCACTTCGTCGTGACGTACGAGGGATTTTGGCCATTTTTCGAAAGAATGAGCACTTTCTTATTTGGAACGCTTAGAGAGTCGGCGTACGAAGAATTGAGCTTAACTTTTGCACACGACGTCCGTTTTGGGCCCATAAGTACTTTTTGGAAATGTAGCGACCGTTTTGGATTGAACTCACCACTTCATCGTGACGTATGAGGGATTTTGTCCATTTTTCGAAAGAATGAGCACTTGCATATTTTGAACGCTTGGAGAGTCGACGAACGAGGAATTGAGTTTAACTTTTGCACACGGTGTTCATTTTGGGCCCGTAAGTAATTTTTGGAAATGTAGCGACCGTTTTAGATTGAACTCACCACTTCGTCGTGACGTACGAGGGATTTTTGCCATTTTTTGATGGAATGAGCACTTGTACAATTGGAACGCTTGGAGAGTCAGCGGAGGAAGAATTGAGAGTAACTTTTGCACACGGTGTCTGTTCTGGGCCCATAAGTACTTTTTGAAAATGTAGCGACCGTTTTGGATTGAACTCAGCACTTCGTCGTGACGTAAGAGGGATTTATGCCGTTTTTCGAAAGAATGAGCAGTTGTATATTTGGAACGCATGGAGAGTTGACATACGAAGAATTGAGCTTAACTTTTGCACACGGTTTCCGTTTTGGGCCCATAACTACTTTTTGGAAATGTAGCGACCATTTTGGATTGAACTCACCACTTCGTCGTGACGTATGACGGATTTTGGCCATTTTTCGAAAGAATGAGCACTTGCATATTTTGAACGCTTATAGAGTCAGCGTACGAAGAATTGATCGTAACTTTTGCACACGGTCTCCGTTTTAGGCCCATAAGTACTTTCTGGAAATGTAGCGACCGTTTTGGATTGAACTCACCACTTCGTCGTGACGTACGAGGGATTTTGTCCATTTTTCGAAAGAATGAGCACTTTCTTATTTGGAACGCTTGGAGAGTCGGCGTACGAAGAATTGATCGTAACTTTTGCACACGGTGTCCGTTTTGGGTCCATAAGTACTTTTTGGAAATGTAGCGACCGTTTTGGATTGAACTCACCACTTCGTCGTGACGTACTAGGGATTTTGTCCATTTTTGGAAAGAATGAGCACTTGCATATTTGGAACGCTTGGAGAGTCGGCGTACGAGGATTTGAGTTTAACTTTTGCACACGGTGCCCGTTTTGGGCCTAGAAGTAACTTTTGGAAATGTAGCGACCGTTTTAGATTGAACTCACCACTTCGTCGTGACGTACGAGGGATTTTGACCATTTTTCGAAGGAATGAGGACTTGCATATTTAGAACGCTTGGAGAGTCGACAAACGAAGAATTGAGCATAACTTTTGCACACAGTGTCCATTTTGGGCCCATAAGTACTTTTTGGAAGTGTAGCGACCGTTTTGGATTGAACTCACCACTTCGTCGTGACGTACGGGGGATTTTGGCCATTTTTTGATAGAATGAGCACTTGCATATTTAGAATGTTTGGAGAGTCGGCGGACGAAGAATTGGGCGTAACTTTTGCATACGGTGTCCGTTTTGGGGCCATAAGTACTTTTTGGAAATGAAGCGACCGTTTTTGATTGAACTCACCACTTCGTTGTAACGTACGAGGTATTTTGGCCATTTTTCGTAAGAATGAGCACTTGCATATTTCGAACGCTTAGAGAGTCGGCGGACGAAGAATTGAGCGTAACATTTGCACACGATGTCCATTTTGGGCCCACAAGTACTTTTTTTGAAATGTAGCAACCGTTTTGGATTGAACTCACCACTTCGTCGTGACGTACGAGGGATTTTTGCCATTTTTCGAAAGAATGAGTACTAGCATATTTGGAAAGATTGTAGAGTCAGTGTACGAAGAATTGAGCGTAACTTTTGCACACGGTGTCCGTTTTGGACCCATAAGTTCTTTTTTTAAAATGTAGCAACCATTTTGGATTGAACTCACCAATTCGTCGTGATGTATGAGGGATTTTGGACATTTTTAGAAAGAATGAGCACTTGCATATTTGGAACGCTTGGATTGTCGGCGTACGAAGAATTGAGCGTAACTTTTGCACACGGTGTCCGTTTTGGGCCCGTATGTACTTTTTGGAAATGTAGCGACCGTTTTTGATTGAACTCAC
>NW_019262592.1:9502-21099 GCF_002742605.1 Olea europaea var. sylvestris | reverse complement strand
CCACTTCGTCGTGACGTACGAGGGATTTTGTCCATTTTTTGAAAGAATGAGCACTTGCATATTTGGAACGTTTGGAGAGTCGGCGTACTAAGAATTGATCGTAACTTTTCCACACGGTCTCCGTTTTGGGTCCATAAGTACTTTTTGGAAATGTAGCGACCGTTTTGGGTTGGACTCACCACTTCATCGTGACATACAAGGGATTTTGTCCATTTTTCGAAAGAATGAGCGCTTGCACATTTGGAACGTTTGGAGAGTCGGCGTAAGAAGAATTGAGCTTCACTTTTGCACACGGTGCCCGTTTTGGGCCCATAAATACTTTTATGAAATGTAGCGACCGTTTTGGATTGAACTCACCACTTCATCGTGACATACGAGGGATTTTGGCCACTTTTCGAAAGAATGAGCACTCGCATATTTGGAACGCTTGGAGAGTCAGCGTACGAAGAATTGAGCTTAACTTTTGCACACGGTGTCCGTTTTGGGCCCATAAGTACTTTTTGGAAATGTAGCGACCGTTTTCGATTGAACTCACCAATTTGTCGTGACGTACGAGGGATTGTGGCTATTTTTCAAAAGAATGAGCACTTGCATATTTGGAATGCTTAGAGAGTCGACGGACGAAGAATTGAGCGTAACGTTTGTACACGGTGTCCGTTTTGGGCCCATAAGTAATTTTTGGAAATGTAGCGACCGTTTTGGATTGAACTCACCACTTCGTCGTGACGTACGAGGGATTTTGGCCATATTTCGAAAGAATGAGCACTTGCATATTTGGAACGCTTGGAGACTCGGCGTACTAAGAATTGATCGTAACTTTTGCACACGGTGTCCGTTTTGGGCCCATAAGTACTTTTTGGAAATGTAACGACCGTTTTGGATTGAACCCACCACTTCGTCGTGACGTAGGCGAGATTTTGTCCATTTTTTGAAAGAATGAGCACTTTCATATTTGGAAAGATTGTAGATTCAGCGTACGAAGAATTGAGCTTAACTTTTGCACACGGTGTCTGTTTTGGGCCCATAAGTACTTTTTGGAAATGTAGTGACCGTTTTGGATTGAACTCACCACTTCATTGTGACGTACGAGGGATTTTGACCATTTTTCAAAGGAATGAGCACTTGCATATTTGGAACGCTTGGCGAGTCGACGGACGAAGAATTGAGCGTAACTTTTGCACACGGTGTCCGTTTTGGGGCCATAAGTACTTTTTGGAAATGTAGCGAACGTTTTGGATTGAACTCACCACCTTGTCGTGACGTACGAGGGATTTTTTCCATTTTACGAAAGAATGAGCACTTGCATATTTGGAACGCTTGGAGAGTCGGCGTACGAGGAATTGAGATTAACTTTTGCACACGGTGTCCGTTTTAGGCCCATAAGTAATTTTTGGAAATGCAGCGACTGTTTTAGATTGAACTCACCATTTCGTCGTGACGTACGAGGGATTTGGCAATTTTTCGATGGAATGAGCACTTGCATATTTGGACCGCTTGGAGAGTCGGCGTATGAAGAATTGAGCGTAACTTTTTTGCACACGGTGTCCGTTTTGGGCCCATAAGTAATTTTTGGAAATGTAGCGACCGTTTTGGATTAAACTCACCACTTCGTCGTGATATACGAGGGATTTTGGCCATATTTCAAAAAAATGAGCACTTGCATATTTGGAACGCTTGGAGACTCGGCGTACTAAGAATTGATCGTAACTCTTGCACACGGTGTCCGTTTCGGGCCCATAAGTACTCTTTGGAAATGAAGCGACCGTTTTGGATTGAACCCACCACTTCGTCGTGACGTAGGCGGGATTTTCTCCATTTTTTGAAAGAATGAGCACTTGCGTATTTGGAAAGATTGTAGAGTCAGCGTACGAAGAATTGAGCTTAACTTTTGCACACGGTGTCCGTTTTGGGCCCATAAGTACTTTTTGGAAATATAGCGACCGTTTTGGATTGAACTCCCCACTTCATCGTCACGTACGAGGGATTTTGGCCATTTTTCGTAAGAATGAGCACTTGCATATTTGGACCGCTTGGAGAGTCGGCGGACGAAGAATTGAGCGTAACTTTTGCACACGGTGTCCGGTTTTGACCCATAAGTACTTTTTGGAAATATAGCGACCGTTTTGGATTGAACTCCCCACTTCATCGTCACGTACGAGGGATTTTGGCCATTTTTCGTAAGAATGAGCACTTGCATATTTGGACCGCTTGGAGAGTCGGCGGACGAAGAATTGAGCGTAACTTTTGCACACGGTGTCCGGTTTTGACCCATAAGTACTTTTTGGAAATATAGCGACCGTTTTGGATTGAACTCCCCACTTCATCGTCACGTACGAGGGATTTTGGCCATTTTTCGTAAGAATGAGCACTTGCATATTTGGACCGCTTGGAGAGTCGGCGGACGAAGAATTGAGCGTAACTTTTGCACACGGTGTCCGGTTTTGACCCATAAGTACTTTTTGGAAATATAGCGACCGTTTTGGATTGAACCCACCACTTCGTCGTGACGTAGGCGAGATTTTGTCCATTTTTTGAAAGAATGAGCACTTGCATATTTGGAAAGATTACAGAGTCAGCGTACGAAGAATTGAGCTTAACTTTTGCACACGGTGTCCGTTTTGGTCCCATAAGTACATTTTGGAAATGTAGTGACCGTTTTGGATTGAACTCACCACTTCATTGTGACGCACGAGGGATTTTGACCATTTTTCAAAGGAATGAGCACTTGCATATTTGGAACGCTTGGAGAGTCGGTGGACGAAGAATTGAGCGTAACTTTTGCACACGGTGTCCGTTTTGGTCCCATAAGTACATTTTGGAAATGTAGTGACCGTTTTGGATTGAACTCACCACCTCGTCGTGACGTACGAGGGATTTTGTCCATTTTACGAAAGAATGAGCACTTGCATATTTGGAACGCTTGGAGAGTCGGTGGACGAAGAATTGAGCGTAACTTTTGCACACGGTGTCCGTTTTGGTCCCATAAGTACATTTTGGAAATGTAGTGACCGTTTTGGATTGAACTCACCACCTCGTCGTGACGTACGAGGGATTTTGTCCATTTTACGAAAGAATGAGCACTTGCATATTTGGAACGCTTGGAGAGTCGGCGTACGAGGAATTGAGATTAACTTTTGCACACGGTGTCCTTTTTAGGCCCATAAGTAATTTTTGGAAATGCAACGACTGTTTTAGATTGAACTCACCACTTCGTCGTGACGTACGAGGGATTTGGCGATTTTTCGATGGAATGAGCACTTGCATATTTGGACCGCTTGGAGAGTCGGCGTACGAAGAATTGAGCGTAACTTTTGCACACGGTGTCCGTTTTGGGCGCATAAGTACTTTTTGGAAATGTAGCGATCGTTTTGGGTTGAACTCACCACTTCAGCGTGACGTACGAGGGATTTTAGCCCTTTTTCGAAAGAATGAGCACTTGCATATTTAGAACGCTTGGAGAGTCGGAGTACGAAGAATTGAGCGTAACATTTGCACACGGTTATCGTTTTTGGGGCATAAGTACTTTTTGGAATTGTAGCGACCGTTTTGGATTGAACTCACCACTTCATCGTGACGTACGAGGGATTTTGGCCATTTTTCGAAAGAATGAGCACTCAGATATTTTGAACGCTTGGAGAGTCGGCGTACGAAGAATTGAGCTTAACTTTTGCACACGGTGTCCGTTTTAGGCCCATAAGTACTTTTTGGAAATGTAGCGACCGTTTTGGATTGAACTCACCACTTCAGCGTGACGTACGAGGGATTTTGGCTATTTTTCGAAAGAATGAGCACTCAGATATTTTGAACGCTTGGAGAGTCGGCGGACGAAGAATTGAGCTTAACTTTTGCACACAGTGTCCGTTTTGGGCCCATAAGAACTTTTTGGAAATGTAGCGACCGTTTTGGATTGAACTCAGCACTTCGTCGTGACGGACGAGGGATTTTGGCAATTTTTCGAACGAATAAGCACTTGCATATTTGGAACGCTTGGATTGTCGGCGTACGAAGAATTGAGCGTAACTTTTGCACACGGAGTCCGTTTTAGGCCCATAAGTACTTTTTGGAAATGTTGTGGCCATTTTTGATTGAACTCAGCACTTCGTCGTGACGGACAAGGGATTTTGGCCATTTTCGAAAGAATGTGCTCTTGCATATTTCAAACGCTTAGAGAGTCGGCGGACGAAGAATTGAGCGTAACTTTTGCACACGGTGTCCGTTTTAGGCCCATAAGTACTTTTTGGAAATGTAGCGACCGTTTTGGATTGAACTCACCACCACGTCGTGACGTACGAACGATTTTGGCCATTTTTCGAAAGAATGAGCACTGACATATTTCAAACGCTTAGAGAGTCGGCGGACGAAGAATTGAGCGTAACTTTTGCACACGGTGTCCATTTTGGGCACATAAGTACTTTTTGGAAATGAAGCGACAGTTTTCGATTGAACTCACCACTTTGTGGTGACGTACAAGGGATTTTGGCCATTTTTCAATGGAATGAACACTTGCATATTTGGACCGCCTGGAGAGTCGGCGTACGAAGAATTGAGCGTAACTTTTTCACACGGTGTTCGTTTTGGGCCCATAAGTACTTTTTGAAAATGTAGCGACCTTTTTGGATTGAACTCACCACTTCTTCGTGACGTACGAGGGAATTTGGCCATTCTTTGAAAGAATGAGCACTTGCGTATTTGGAACGCTTGGAGAGTCGGTGGACGAAGAATTGAGCGTAACTTTTGCACACGGTGTCCGTTTTTGGCCCATAAGTACTTTTTGGAAATGTAGCAAACGTTTTTGATTGAACTCACCACTTCATCATGACGTACGAGGGATTTTGGCCATTTTACGAAAGAATGAGCACTTGCATATTTGGAACGCTTGGAGAGTCGGCGTACGAGGAATTGAGATTAACTTTTGCACACGGTGTCCGTTTTGGGCCCATTAGTAATTTTTTGAAATGTAGCGACCGTTTTAGATTGAACTCACCACTTCGTCGTGACGTACGAGGAATTTTGGCCATCTTTCGATGGAATGAGCACTTGCATATTTAGAACGCTAGGAGAGTCGACGGACGAAGAATTGAGCGTAACTTTTGCACACGGTGTCCGTTTTGGGCCCATAAGTACTTTTTGGAAAAGTAGCGACCATTTTGGATTGAACTCACCACTTCATTGTGACGTATGGGGGATTTTGGCCATTTTTTGAAAGAATGAGCATTTGCATATTTGGAACGCTTGGAGAGTCGGCGTACGAAGAATTGAGATTAACCTTTGCACACGGTGTCCGTTTTGGGCCCATAAGTACTTTTTGGAAAAGTAGCGACCATTTTGGATTGAACTCACCACTTCATTGTGACGTATGGGGGATTTTGGCCATTTTTTGAAAGAATGAGCATTTGCATATTTGGAACGCTTGGAGAGTCGGCGTACGAAGAATTGAGATTAACCTTTGCACACGGTGTCCGTTTTGGGCCCATAAGTACTTTTTGGAAATGTAGCGACCGTTTCGGATTGAACTCACCACTTCGTCGTGCCCTATGAGGGATTTTGGCCATTTTTCAAAAGAATGAGCACTTGCATATTTGGAATGCTTGGAGAGTCGACGGACGAAAAATTGAGCGTAACTTTTGCACACGGTGTCCGTTTTGGGCCCGTAAGTACTTTTTGGAAATGTTACGGCCATTTTTGATTGAACTCAGCACATCGGCTTGACGGACGAGGGATTTTGCCCATTTTTTGAAAGAATGAGCACTTGCATATTTGGAAAGATTGTAGAGTTAGCGTACGAAGAATTGAGCTTAACTTTTGCACACGGTGTCCGTTTTGGGCCCATAAGTACTTTTTGGAATTGTAGTGACCGTTTTGGATTGAACTCACCACTTCGTCGTGACGTACGAGGGATTTTGACCATTTTTCAAAAGAATGAGCACTTGGATATTTGGAACGCTTGGAGAGTCGGCGGGCGAAGAATTGAGCGTAACTTTTGCACACGGTGTCCGTTTTAGGCCCATAAGTACTTTTTGGAAATGTAGCGACCGTTTTGGATTGAACTCACCACCTCGTCGTGACGTACGAGGGATTTTGGCCATTTTTCGAAAGAATGAGCACTTGCGTATTTGGAACGCTTGGAGAGTCGGCGGACGAAGAATTGAGCGTAACTTTTGCACACGGTGTCCGTTTTAGGCCCATAAGTACTTTTTGGAAATGTAGCGACCGTTTTGGATTGAACTCACCACCTCGTCGTGACGTACGAGGGATTTTGGCCATTTTTCGAAAGAATGAGCACTTGCGTATTTGGAACGCTTGGAGAGTCGGCGGACGAAGAATTGAGCGTAACTTTTGCACACGGTGTCCGTTTTAGGCCCATAAGTACTTTTTGGAAATGTAGCGACCGTTTTGGATTGAACTCACCACCTCGTCGTGACGTACGAGGGATTTTGGCCATTTTTCGAAAGAATGAGCACTTGCGTATTTGGAACGCTTGGAGAGTCGGCGGACGAAGAATTGAGCGTAACTTTTGCACACGGTGTCCGTTTTGGGCCCATAAGTACTTTTTGAAAATGTAGCGACCGTTTGGGATTGAACTCACCACTTCGTCGTGACGTACGGGGGATTTTGTCCATTTTTTGAAAGATTGAGCATTTGCAAATTTGGAACGCTTGTAGAGTCAGCGTACGAAGAATTGCGCTTGAGTTTTGTACACGGTGCTCGTTTTGGGCCCATAAGTACTTTTTGAAAATGTAGCGACCATTTTGGATTGAACTCACCACTTCGTCATGACGTACGAGGGATTTTGCCCATTTTTTGAAAGAATGAGCATTTGCATATTTGTAACGCTTGTAGAGTCGTCGTACGAAGAATTGAGCGTAACATTTGCACACGTTGTCCGTTTTGGGCACATTAGTACTTTTTGGAAATGTAGCGACCGTTTTGGATTGAACTCACCACTTCATTGTGACGTACGAGGGATTTTTGCCATTCTGCACTCGCATATTTAGAAAGATTGTAGAGTCAGCGTACGAAGAATTGAGCGTAACATTTCCACACGGTGTCCGTTTTGAGCCCATAATTACTTTTTGGAAACGTGGCGCCCATTTTACATTGAACTCAGCACTTCGTCGTGACGTACGAGAGATTTTTCCATTTTTCGAAAGAATGAGCACTTGCAAATTTAGAGCGCTTGGAGAGTCAGCGGACGAAGAATTGAACGTAACTTTTGCACACGGCGTCAGTTTTGGGCCCATAAGTACTTTTTGGAAATATAGCGACCGTTTTGGATTGAACTCACCACTTCGACATGTCGCACGAGGGATTTTGGCCATTTTTTGAAAGAATGAGCACTTGCATATTTGGAACGCTTGGAGAGTTGGCGTACGAAGAATTGAGCGTAACTTTTGCACACGGTGTCCGTTTTGATCCCCCATAAGTACTTTTTGGAAATGTAGCGACCGTTTGTGATAGAACTCACCCCTTCATCGTGACGTACGAGGGATTTTAGCCATTTTTCGAAGGAATGAGCACTTGCATATTTGGAAAGATTGTAGAGTCAGCGTACGAAGAATTGAGCTTAACTTTTGTACACGGTGTCCGTTTTGGTCTATAAGTACTTTTTGGAAATGTAGCGACCGTTTTGGATTGAACTCACAACTTTGTCGTGACGTACGAGGGATTTTGGCCATTTTTCGAAAGAATGAGCACTTGCATATTTGGAACGCTTGGAGAGTCGGCGTACTAAGAATTGAGCGTAACTTTTGAACACGGTGTCCGTTTTGGCCCCGTAATACTTTCTAGAATGTAGCGACCGTTTTGGATTGAACTCACCACTTCATCGTGACGTACGAGGGATTTTAGCCATTGTTCGAAGGAATGAGCACTTGCATATTTGGAAAGATTGTAGAGTCAGCGTACGAAGAATTGAGCTTACCTTTTGTACACGGTGTCCGTTTTGGCCTATAAGTACTTTTTGGAAATGTAGCGACCGTTTTGGAGTGAACTCACCACTTCGTCGTGACGTACGAGGGATTTTGGCCATTTTTCGAAAGAATGAGCACTTGCATATTTGGAACGCTTGGAGAGTCGGCGTACTAAGAATTGATCGTAACTTTTGAACACGGTGTCCGTTTTGGCCCCGTAATACTTTCTAGAATGTAGCGACCGTTTTGGATTGAACTCACCACTTCGTCGTGATGTACTAGGGATTTTGGCCATTTCTCGAAAGAATGAGCACTTGCATGTTTAGAACGCTTGGAGAGTCGACGGACGAAGAATTGAGCGTAACTTTTGCACACGGTGTCCATTTTGGGCCCATAAGTACTTTTTGGAAATGTAGCGACCGTTTTGGATTGAACTCACCACTTCTTTGTGACGTACGAGGGATTTTGGCCATTTTTTGAAAGAATGAGCACTAGCATATTTGGAACGCTTGGAGAGTCGGCGTACGAAGAATTGAGTATAACTTTTGTACACGGTGTTCGTTTTGGGCCCATAAGTACTTTTCAGAAATATAGCAACCGTTTTGGATTGAACTCACCACTTCATTGTGACGTAAGAGTGATTTTGGCCATTTTTTGAAAGAATGAGCACTTGCATATTTAGAGCGCTTGGAGAGTCAGCGGACGAAGAATTGAGCGTAACTTTTGCACACGGTGTCCGTTTTTGGCCCATAAGTACTTTTTGGAAATGTAGCGACCGTTTTGGATTGAACTCACCACTTCATCGTGACCTACGAGGGATTTTGGCCATTTTTTGAAAGAATGAGCACTCGCATATTTGGAACGCTTGTGGAGTCGTCGTACGAAGAATTGAGCGTAACATTTGCACACAGTGTCCGTTTTAGGCCCATAAGTACTTTTTGGAAATGTAGCGACCGTTTTGGATTTAACTCACCACTTCATCGTGACGTACGAGGGATTTTTGCCATTCGTCAAAAGAATGAGCACTCGCATATTTGGAAAGATTGTAGAGTCCGCGTACGAAGAATTGAGCGTAACATTTGCACACGGTGTCCGTTTTGAGCCCATACTTACTTTTTGGAAACGTAGCGTCCATTTTAGATTGAACTCAGCACTTCGTCGTGATGTACGAGGGATTTTGTCCATTTTTCGAAAGAATGAGCACTTGCATATTTAGAGCGCTTGGAGAGTTAGCGAACGAAGAATTGAACGTAACTTTTGCACACGGCGTCCGTTTTGGGCCCATAATTACTTTTTGGAAATATAGCGACCGTTTTGGATTGAACTCACCACTTCGTCATGTCGCACGAGGGATTTTGGCCATTTTTCGAAAGAATGAGCACTTCGTCGTGACGTACGAGGACGGTGTTCGTTTTGATCCCCCATAAGTACTTTTTGGAAATATAGCGACCGTTTTGGAGTGAACTCACCACTTCATCGTGACGTACGAGACGGTGTTCGTTTTGATCCCCCATAAGTACTTTTTGGAAATATAGCGACCGTTTTGGAGTGAACTCACCACTTCATCGTGACGTACGAGACGGTGTTCGTTTTGATCCCCCATAAGTACTTTTTGGAAATATAGCGACCGTTTTGGAGTGAACTCACCACTTCATCGTGACGTACGAGACGGTGTTCGTTTTGATCCCCCATAAGTACTTTTTGGAAATATAGCGACCGTTTTGGAGTGAACTCACCACTTCATCGTGACGTACGAGACGGTGTTCGTTTTGATCCCCCATAAGTACTTTTTGGAAATATAGCGACCGTTTTGGAGTGAACTCACCACTTCATCGTGACGTACGAGACGGTGTTCGTTTTGATCCCCCATAAGTACTTTTTGGAAATATAGCGACCGTTTTGGAGTGAACTCACCACTTCATCGTGACGTACGAGACGGTGTTCGTTTTGATCCCCCATAAGTACTTTTTGGAAATATAGCGACCGTTTTGGAGTGAACTCACCACTTCATCGTGACGTACGAGACGGTGTTCGTTTTGATCCCCCATAAGTACTTTTTGGAAATATAGCGACCGTTTTGGAGTGAACTCACCACTTCATCGTGACGTACGAGACGGTGTTCGTTTTGATCCCCCATAAGTACTTTTTGGAAATATAGCGACCGTTTTGGAGTGAACTCACCACTTCATCGTGACGTACGAGGGATTTTGGCCATTTTTCGAAAGAATGAGCACTAGCATATTTGGAACGCTTGGAGAGTCGGCGTACGAAGAATGGAGTATAACTTTTGTACACGGCGTTCGTTTTGGGCCCATAAGTACTTTTCGGAAATATAGCAACCGTTTTGGATTGAACTCACCACTTCATCGTGACGTACGAGGGATTTTGGCCATTTTTCGAAAGAATGAGCACTTGCATATTTAGAGTGCTTGGAGAGTCAGCGGACGAAGAATTGAGCGTAACTTTTGCACACGGTGTCCATTTTGGGCCCATAAGTACTTTTTGGAAATGTAGCGACCGTTTTGGATTGAACTCACCACTTCATCGCGACCTACGAGGGATTTTGGCCATTTTTCGAAAGAATGAGCACTTGCATATTTAGAGTGCTTGGAGAGTCAGCGGACGAAGAATTGAGCGTAACTTTTGCACACGGTGTCCATTTTGGGCCCATAAGTACTTTTTGGAAATGTAGCGACTGTTTTGGATTGAACTCGCCACTTCGTCGTAACGTATGAGGGATTTTGGCCATTTTTTGAAAGAATGAGCACTTGCATATTTGGAAAGATTGTAGAGTCAGCATACAAAGAATTTAGCGTAACATTTGCACTCGGTGTCCGTTTGAGCCCATAAGTACTTTTTTTAAACGTAGCGGCCATTTTAGATTGAACTCAGCACTTCGTCGTGACTTACGAGGGATTTTGGCCATTTTCCAAAAGAATGAGCACTTGCATATTTAGAACGCTTGGAGAGTCGGCGGACGAAGAATTGAGCATAACTTTTGCACAAGGTGTCCGTTTTGGGCCCATAATTACTTTTTGGAAATACAGCGATCGTTTTGGATTGAACTCACCACTTCGTCGTGACGTATGAGGGATTTTGGCCTTTTTTCGAAAGAATGAGCACTTTCATATTCGGAACGCTTGGAGAGTCGACGGACGAAGAATTGAGCGTAACTTTTGCACGCGGTGTCCGTTTTGGGCAGCTAAGTACTTTTTGGAAATGTAGCGACCGTTTTGGATTGAACTCACCACTTCTCGTGACGTACGGGAGATTTTGTCCATTTTTTGAAAGATTGAGCATTTGCAAATTTGGAACGCTTGTAGAGTCAGCGTACGAAGAATTGCGCTTGAGTTTTGCACACGGTGTTCGTTTTGGGCCCATAAGTACTTTTTGAAAATATAGCGACGGTTTTGGATTGAACTCACCACTTCGTCATGACGTACGAGGGATTTTGCCTATTTTTTGAAAGAATGAGCATTTGCATATTTGGAACGCTTGTAGAGTCGTCGTACGAAGAATTGAGCGCAACAGTTGCACACGGTGTCCGTTTTGGGCCCATAAGTAATTTTTGCAAATGTAGCGACCGTTTTGGATTGAACTCACCACTTCATCGTGACGTACGAGGGATTTTGGCCATTCTTCAAAAGAATGAGCACTCGCATATTTGGAAAGATTGTAGAGTCAGCG
>NW_019262592.1:8893-9328 GCF_002742605.1 Olea europaea var. sylvestris | reverse complement strand
CACACGGTGTCCGTTTTGGGCCCATAAGTACTTTTTGGAAATGTAGCGACCGTTTTGGATTGAACTCACCACTTCATCATGACCTACGAAGAGCGTAACTTTTGCACACGGTGTCCGTTTTGGGCCCATAAGTACTTTTTGGAAATGTAGCGACCGTTTTGGATTGAACTCACCACTTCATCATGACCTNGAAGGATTTTGGCCATTTTTCAAAAGAATGAGCACTCGCATATTTGGAACGCTTGGAGAGTCGGCGTACGAAGAATTGAGCGTAACTTTGGCACACGGTGTCCGTTTTGATCCCCCATAAGTACTTTTTGGAAATGTAGCGACCGTTTGTGATTGAACTCACCACTTCATCGTGACGTACGAGGGATTTTAGCCATTTTTCGAAAGAATGAGCACTTGCATATTTGGAAAGATTGTAGAGTCAGC
>NW_019262592.1:4152-5026 GCF_002742605.1 Olea europaea var. sylvestris | reverse complement strand
ATTTTGCCCATTTTTTGAAAGAATGAGCATTTGCATATTTGGAAGGCTTGTAGAGTCGTCGTACGAAGATTTGAGCGTAACATTTGCACAAGGTGTCCGTTTTGGGCCCATAAGTACTTTTTGAAAATGTAGCGACCGTTTTGGATTGGACTCACCACTTCATCTTGACGTACGAGGGATTTTGGCCATTCTTCGAAAGAATGAGCACTCACATATTTGGAAAGATTGTAGACTCAGCGTAAGAAGAATTGAGCGTAACATTTGTACACGGTGTCCGTTTTGAGCCCATAATTACTTTTTGGAAACGTAGCAGCCATTTTAGATTGACCTCAGCACTTTGTCGTGACGTACGAGGGATTTTCGCCATTTTTCAAAAGAATGAGCACTTGCATATTTAGAGCGCTTGGAGAGTCAGCGGACGAAGAATTGAGCGTAACTTTTGCACACGGTGTCCGTTTTGGGCCCATAAGTACTTTTTGGAAATGTAGCGACCGTTTTGGATTGAACTCACCACTTCATCGTGACCTACGAGGGATTTTGGCCATTTTTCGAAAGAATGAGCACTCGCATATTTGGAACGCTTGGAGAGTCGGCGTACGAAGAATTGTGCGTAACTTTTGCACACGGTGTCCGTTTTGATCCCCCATAAGTACTTTTTGGAAATGTAGCGACCGTTTGTGATTGAACTCACCACTTCATCATGACTTACGAGGGATTTTAGCCGTTTTTCGAAAGAATGAGCACTTGAAAATTTGGAAAGATTGTAGAGTCAGCGTACGAAGAATTTAGCGTAACATTTGCACACGGTGTCCGTTTGAGCCCATAAGTACTTTTTGGAAACGTAGCGGCCATTTTAGATTGAACTCAGCACTTC
>NW_019262592.1:0-3366 GCF_002742605.1 Olea europaea var. sylvestris | reverse complement strand
CCACTTCGTCATAACGTATGAGGGATTTTGGCCATTTTTCGAAAGAATGAGCACTTGCTTATTTGGAAAGATTGTAGAGTCAGTGTACGAAGAATTTAGCGTAACATTTGCACACGGTGTCGGTTTGAGCCCATAAGTACTTTTTGGAAACGTAGCGGCCATTTTAGATTGAACTCAGCACTTCGTCGTGACGTACGAGGGATTTTGGCCATTTTTCAAAAGAATGAGCACTTGCATATTTAGAATGCTTGGAGAGTCGGCGGACGAAGAATTGAGCATAACTTTTGCACAAGGTGTCCGTTTTGGGCCCATAATTACTTTTTGTAAATACAGCGACCGTTTTGGATTGAACTCACCACTTCATCGTGACGTACGAGGGATTTTGGCCTTTTTTCGAAAGAATGAGCACTTGCATATTTGGAACGCTTGGAGAGTCGACGGACGAAGAATTGAACGTAACTTTTACACGCGGTGTCCGTTTTGGGCCGATAAGTACTTTTTGGAAATGTAGCGACCGTTTTGGATTGAACTCACCACTTCGTCATGACGTATGAGGGATTTTGCCCATTTTTTGAAAGAATGACCATTTGCATATTTGGAACGCTTGTAGAGTCGTCGCACGAAGAATTGAGCGTAACATTTGCACACGGTGTCCGTTCTGGGCCCATAAGTACTTTTTGGAAATGTGGCGACCGTTTTGAATTGAACTCACCACTTCATCGTGACGTACGAGGGATTTTGGCCATTCTTCGAAAGAATGAGCACTCGCATATTTGGAAAGATTATAGAGTTAGCGTACGAAGAATTGAGCGTAACATTTGCACACGGTGTCCGATTTGAGCCCATAATTACTTTTTGGAAACGTAGCGGTCATTTTAGATTGAACTCAGCACTTTGTCGTGACGTACGAGGGATTTTGGCCATTTTTCGAAAGAATGAGCACTTGCATATTTAGAGCGCTTGGAGAGTCAGCGGACGAAGAATTGAGCGTAACTTTTGCACACGGTGTCCGTTTTGGGCCCATAAGTACTTTTTGGAAATGTAGCGACCGTTTTGGATTGAACTCACCACTTCATCGTGACGTACGAGGGATTTTGGCCATTTTTCGAAAGAATGAGCACTTGCATATTTAGAGCGCTTGGAGAGTCAGCGGACGAAGAATTGAGCGTAACTTTTGCACACGGTGTCCGTTTTGGGCCCATAAGTACTTTTTGGAAATGTAGCGACCGTTTTGGATTGAACTCACCACTTCATCGTGACGTACGAGGGATTTTGGCCATTTTTCGAAAGAATGAGCACTTGCATATTTAGAGCGCTTGGAGAGTCAGCGGACGAAGAATTGAGCGTAACTTTTGCACACGGTGTCCGTTTTGGGCCCATAAGTACTTTTTGGAAATGTAGCGACCGTTTTGGATTGAACTCACCACTTCATCGTGACGTACGAGGGATTTTGGCCATTTTTCGAAAGAATGAGCACTTGCATATTTAGAGCGCTTGGAGAGTCAGCGGACGAAGAATTGAGCGTAACTTTTGCACACGGTGTCCGTTTTGGGCCCATAAGTACTTTTTGGAAATGTAGCGACCGTTTTGGATTGAACTCACCACTTCATCGTGACGTACGAGGGATTTTGGCCATTTTTCGAAAGAATGAGCACTTGCATATTTAGAGCGCTTGGAGAGTCAGCGGACGAAGAATTGAGCGTAACTTTTGCACACGGTGTCCGTTTTGGGCCCATAAGTACTTTTTGGAAATGTAGCGACCGTTTTGGATTGAACTCACCACTTCATCGTGACGTACGAGGGATTTTGGCCATTTTTCGAAAGAATGAGCACTTGCATATTTAGAGCGCTTGGAGAGTCAGCGGACGAAGAATTGAGCGTAACTTTTGCACACGGTGTCCGTTTTGGGCCCATAAGTACTTTTTGGAAATGTAGCGACCGTTTTGGATTGAACTCACCACTTCATCGTGACGTACGAGGGATTTTGGCCATTTTTCGAAAGAATGAGCACTTGCATATTTAGAGCGCTTGGAGAGTCAGCGGACGAAGAATTGAGCGTAACTTTTGCACACGGTGTCCGTTTTGGGCCCATAAGTACTTTTTGGAAATGTAGCGACCGTTTTGGATTGAACTCACCACTTCATCGTGACGTACGAGGGATTTTGGCCATTTTTCGAAAGAATGAGCACTTGCATATTTAGAGCGCTTGGAGAGTCAGCGGACGAAGAATTGAGCGTAACTTTTGCACACGGTGTCCGTTTTGGGCCCATAAGTACTTTTTGGAAATGTAGCGACCGTTTTGGATTGAACTCACCACTTCATCGTGACGTACGAGGGATTTTGGCCATTTTTCGAAAGAATGAGCACTTGCATATTTAGAGCGCTTGGAGAGTCAGCGGACGAAGAATTGAGCGTAACTTTTGCACACGGTGTCCGTTTTGGGCCCATAAGTACTTTTTGGAAATGTAGCGACCGTTTTGGATTGAACTCACCACTTCATCGTGACGTACGAGGGATTTTGGCCATTTTTCGAAAGAATGAGCACTTGCATATTTAGAGCGCTTGGAGAGTCAGCGGACGAAGAATTGAGCGTAACTTTTGCACACGGTGTCCGTTTTGGGCCCATAAGTACTTTTTGGAAATGTAGCGACCGTTTTGGATTGAACTCACCACTTCATCGTGACGTACGAGGGATTTTGGCCATTTTTCGAAAGAATGAGCACTTGCATATTTAGAGCGCTTGGAGAGTCAGCGGACGAAGAATTGAGCGTAACTTTTGCACACGGTGTCCGTTTTGGGCCCATAAGTACTTTTTGGAAATGTAGCGACCGTTTGTGATTGAACTCACCACTTCATCATGACTTACGAGGGATTTTAGCCGTTTTTCGAAAGAATGAGCACTTGAAAATTTGGAAAGATTGTAGAGTCAGCGTACGAAGAATGAGCACTTGCTTATTTGGAAAGATTGTAGAGTCAGCGTACGAAGAATTTAGCGTAACATTTGCACACGGTGTCGGTTTGAGCCCGTAAGTACTTTTTGGAAACGTAGCGGCCATTTTAGATTGAACTCAGCACATCGTCATGACGTACGAGGGATTTGGATTTTGGCCATTTTTCGAAAGAATGAGCACTTGCTTATTTGGAAAGATTGTAGAGTCAGCGTACGAAGAATTTAGCGTAACATTTGCACACGGTGTCGGTTTGAGCCCATAAGTACTTTTTGGAAACGTAGCGGCCATTTTAGATTGAACTCAGCACATCGTCATGACGTACGAGGGATTTTGGCCATTTTTCGAAAGAATGAGCACTTGCATATTTAGAGCGCTTGGAGAGTCAACGGACGAAGAATTGAGCGTAACTTTTGCA
>NW_019262591.1:22325-24085 GCF_002742605.1 Olea europaea var. sylvestris | reverse complement strand
AATCCAAAGTGACATAAACAAGTAATAGAAATTATTCTAAAGCTTATGAATTTCAGCTCATACATGATCACAACTTGTACGTTTGAGAAACACGTGTGATGCGGTAGACGTATTCCATAACAAACTGTTTTTTTGTGTTTTTCTATTTTCAAATTTTTTTTTTCATCTTTCCAAAAATGAATGCTCACACACAAAAAAATAAAAATTAAACCAAGCACACAAAACAAACACAAAATATGCATTCGTCAAAACAAACCAATTTAAATGCACATGCATAAAGCCAAAAACAAAGCAAAAGAAATATAAACATATACAAGTGCTGAATGCAATCATTATGTGACAATTAAGAACATGCATGCATAAAAAGCTACCTAATCAGTTAGGTATATAAGTGCTCTTTCCCTCAAGAGCACCATGATCTACTTTCAGATTCTATAGATCACTCTTCTTCACCCAAACCTATCTAGTGGGATAACAGTTCCCAGGTAGTTGTGTCACCAACTTGGTCAAACCATTCACTTATTCAATAAAGAATCCAAACCGACCAACACATACCTGATTTTTGTTCCATTTAAGTACATCTTCCTAGTTTTGTTCAGGTATTGATGATATCTAAGGACGATGTTACCTAACTCTCCACAATAAAAGCATGTCGGGATAAACCTAGGACCTGTGTTATGTGTTCTTTGGCGTCTATTCCTAAGTTGACAGGTCCTACGCTGTCTTGTAGACCTCTATTCTATAGATCTCTTAAGCTTAGGTTCAGGGTTAGGTACATGTTTAGGATGGTCAGTAGCAGGGAAAAATGTAGTCTTGGAAGTGCTAGTAACATCATAACTTTTACCCTTATACCCTAGAGCTCCGCCGTTTTCAGCTGGCATGCCTATTCCTAGAAGATTATCTAGCTTTGACGAACTGCTAGTGAAGGTAAGAAGTTGAGACTTTGAATTCTCTAAATCGCTCACAAGGTTCACTATATGGATTTGCAAAGTCTCATTCATGGCGGTCAACTCGCTAACTTTCCTAGAGGACCTCTCAAGCTCACTAGTGAGATTCTTAACCTGAAATTCTAAGGTTTCATTCATCGACTTAAGCTCACTCAGGACAGTGAAAGATTCTTTAGCATAGACCTCTAACTTAGAGCTTTTTCTAGTTGAAGCTCCTGAACAGTCGTACTTAAGGCCTTGTTTTTATTGAGAATTTTCAGGCTCTCCGATACATTTTCTCATAGGCCTCTTCGATAACTCCATCACTCACAAATTCATCTCTAGAATCCTCACTACTATCTAAGTCCTCGTCTCTAACACTCCCCTGTTCAGATCCACCTTAACCCTAGTAACGAGAGCAAAGTATTTTCTACTCTCCTTTGGTGGATTCCTCACTCTGATTGTCCGAGCTAAACTCGTCATCAGTGAGAGTGGTATTTATAGCCTTTTCTTTAACTCTCTTAGCAATAGGGCACTCTTTCTTCACTTGAACTATACCTTGATAGTTATGGCATCTCATCGAATTAGATTTTCTCCTAGATTCACTCGGGCCACCTCCTGATTTCTTTTGCAGCTTCTTCTTCCTAAATATTCTTCGAAATTTCTTAATTAGGTAGGACATCTTCTTATCGTTTGGTGAATCTGAATCAGAAGATTCGATCTGATTATTCCTAGTGAATTTCAAGGCAAAGGATTTTTCCTTAGAAGGATTATCTAAGGTAAGCTCATAGGTCTGGAGTGATCCATCTAGCTCTTCCACCTTGATAGTGTCAA
>NW_019262591.1:11066-13888 GCF_002742605.1 Olea europaea var. sylvestris | reverse complement strand
GTGGATTTGATGTTACAACGACATCACTGTCATTTCATATGAAAAGAAACGACATTTATGTCGTTGAATGACCTAGGATGCAATTACTTGGATGATTCAATTGAAGAGAACGTAAAAGTCTTATAGGCTCACGATAAGCCTGCAGAGATGGTGGACGCCTGGACAGTGGCCACGGGCCTTAACGTATCTTGGGCACACACCTGATTTGAATAACGACGTCAATATCATTTTGTATAGTCATAACGACTTCTTTATCGTTACGAAAATAAGTAAAGTAGTATATATTTCATACTGAAATGACATCTAAATCATTTTTCGTTATAGGAACAATTTCAATATTGTTACATTATTTAATGCAACTGCATCAATATCGCTCTTGCTTCAGGAACGATTTCAATGTCGTTATTATAATGAGTGCATTTTTATATTAGAATGACATTAAATATTTTACGTGTCAAAGAAAAAAAAATGTATATCATTATTAGATTGAATGCATTTACATCAATTGTAACTATATGAACTTTGTTTGCATTTAATGTGAGAAAAATAACACGAAACGTAAAATGACTTTAATGCATCTCAATAGTACAAAAGGCATTTAATAGCACAATGACTACAAAATTTATTAAATCATTTTTTGCTTCGAATAAATAAAATTATAAAGGTACAAGTCAGGACAATTTAAAACCTCTAATTTCACTACCAGTTAATTGGCTCGTGCAAATGAATTGAACATGACCAATTTTCGTGCATCTACTGCACTGAAGAGGTGTACGCGTCTCTCCAATTGATGTTTTCCTCTTTTTTGATTGTCGCCCATCCTGCCTTCGTGCCAATGATGGAAATACTTCTCTAGCCATCATATGCTTGGAAATCCGCCATTCGACCTCATTTGACAAAGTGTATATGAGTGTTGAATATGCTTGCTTCCAACAAATATTAGTATGCCTGTGGCTATATAGGTTATAGCCATCATCTCCTTTAATCATTAGGGCGAAAATTGCATGTACGCATGGGAACTTATGCAAATCAGATTTCCTACACATATAGGTCTTTTCATCCAAGTCCATGAAGTGGTGTTTTAAAATTTCAACAACCTAATAAATGTCTGGAGATATCTGATTTGTCTCCATCCCATTTGATTCATTATATTTTATGCACATCTTTTCTCTAAAGGTGGCGTCAGGTAGGTCACACATTTTTCTACTTCAACATGTCTTCCATAAAACCACCTCTGTGGTGTCTCTCTAATACATTCAATCAAACCAAGTATGAGAAATTTTCGAGCCCTCTTCAACAAACTATTTAGAGGTTCCGCGTTATTCGTAGTCATAATATTGTAACTTATCCAAATAAAATGTTCTATAGCCCAATATTAGAAATCTTCTTTTAATAGGTACTCTTTGACACCCTTTTTTTTACTACATAGAGTTGCCATGTTGGACTCAAATTCTATTACAGTATAAGCCTCCGAAGCTACCCTAAATAAAGTTCCAAGATCACTTCGTGGAAATTTTTTCTTCAAGTTCTTTTACAGGTGATATGTACAATTACCATGATGAGCAAACTTGACAAAGATTTATAAATCCATTTTTAATACATGCTGCATGGCCAGATATAATCACAGGCTCGTCTATATCATATATTATTAATCGTAACTTCTGAAAAAACTAAGTTCAAAATTCATCATTCTCCGAATCAACTATTCCTCATGCGAGTGGAAATATTTCAAAATTGCATTCTGGCGAGTTGCTACGAGTAGATTATCATTCATTCTCAATTTTTGGAATGTACCATCTATAGAAATTACCCTTTGCATTGAGTTGAGGAATCCACGTATATTTGGTCCCAATGCCATAAAAAATACTTAAAGCACCTATCATTAGTAGTATAAATGAATGTCAGTGTATTAGGATTTTACATCTCGGAAACATGAAAATATGTTAGTAATTTCAATAATTCTCAAAGTTCTCCTCGAATCAGTCGATAAGCAAAATGTTTAGCCCTATATGCTTTAGTATAGCTTACAGTTATGCCGAACTCTCAATGAATGTCATTAATAATGTCCATTGGTCAGTTAACTCGATAGGCATCTTGATACTTATGGGTGATGTGGTTTCTAATGTTTACATATGGTCTATACGACGAATGCTCATGAAGAAAAAGTGATGATCATTATACTTTCAACATTCAAAAATAAGACTCTCTCCAATCTTGATTGCTCACAAAAGCTACTTGCAATTTTCATCGATACAAAACAATTGTATAAGTGCTATTATTCAACTTCTTAACTCTGTATTCAAAGTGACATTTCACGGCCAGCAATTGTAATTTTGATATTAGTCATATTTTGATGTAAACAACTGGTTCACTTGCACATCTTCATTTTCTAGGATTTTTACTGATGTTCTACAATGGAACGAACTTGCATTTGCAAATACAATCTGACTACATTCAAGATCATTATCATTCGCTACATTCCAACTATAAGATTTATCCATGGATAACTCCACATCATTTTTGTCTACTACAAGAGAATTATCATAGCCATATATTCTTCGAGGACTATCTTCACTTACATCAAAAGCAATACAATCTACAAATTTTCTATCACCATTGCCATGCTTTCCATCATCGCCCGTTCGAACATGTTCCTGCTTGCTATTCATGCTTTTAATTTGTTCTCCACCCTCTATTAGTAATAAATATCCTTCATCACCAAAATCTTCTTGATTTTCAACGTCATTTGAAAAGGTTACACAAAGAAAGGTTTCTTTACAAATAGATAGAAACCACTTCACATTGTTGTCACAATCAATTAT
>NW_019262591.1:0-1957 GCF_002742605.1 Olea europaea var. sylvestris | reverse complement strand
TGAAGGCTAGAAAACTCTTGAAGTCAGAAGGTTGTAGGGGATTCTTGATGTCAATAGTAGCTAAGGAAGATGAAGAGCTAAAGTTAGTGATTTTAAGGTGGTACAGGAGTTTCTCGATGTCTTTCCTAATATTTGAATAAAATGCCGCCAGAACGAGAATTGGAGTTCACGATTGATGTGTTTCTCGGCTTCGCGCCCATTTCAAAGGCTCCTTATAGGATGACACCAAAGGAATTACAGGAACTGAAAGCCTAATTAGAGGAGTTATTGGAAAAAGGATTCATTCAACCCAGTGTATCACCGTAGGGAGCACTAATGTTATTTGTCAAGAAAAAGGATGGGACAATGAGGAAGTGTATTGATTATCAAGAACTTAACAGAATTACTATCAAGAATAAGTATTCACTACCTAGAATCGAAGACTTGTTTGACCAACTACAAGGGGCCAAAGTATTTTCAAAGATCGATTTGAGGTCACGATATCACTAGTTGAGGGTCAAACCCAGTGATATCTCAGTTCTTAAAGACTGCCGTTAGAACTCGATATGGTCACTACGAGTTTTTAGTTATGCCATTTGGCGTAACAAATGCTCATGGAGTTTTCATGGACTTGATAAATCGAGTTTTCCACGATTACTTGGACAAGTGTGTCTTCATTTTCATTGATGACATCTTGGTCTACTCTCAAAGTGAACAGTGACAAGATTACTGTTCACCGAAGTGAATAGTGATGCGCGGTCACTGTTCACCGAAAAAAAGATATATATTTTTTTAAATGAAAAAAAAATATTTTTAAGTTATAGTAATTATTTTGAACAAATAAGTTATTATTTTAGTTATTGTAAGATAAAGATTCATTGGTTATAAGTTTAAAAAGTTCACCACGGGCAATAACAATCATCAAAACTTCAGTCTCCCAATCAGGTAGAAAAATAGGTATAATTTATTTACATTAAATGTCTTGCTAAATTGATAAGAATTTATGTAATTATTATGAATAAATAAGTATATGTTCTTTGCATGAAAATGGCTCAGGACAGACAGAAGATTTATGCACATAGAAGAAGAAAAGATCTACAATTTATAATAGGTGACAAGGTATTCCTCAAGGTTGCACCGATGAAAGGAGTCTGACGCTTTGGTAAGAAAGGTAAGCTCAGACCAAGGTATATTAGTCCTTACAAAATTTTAAAGCGAATTGGAACTATTGCATACCAATTAGCTTTGCCACCAGAGCTTTCTGATGTACACGATGTCTCTCATGAATGAATGCTCATAAAGTATGTTCATGACCCACCTCATGTGATCAGACACCAACCATTAGATATTCAGCCAAATCTGAATTACGAAGAAATACCAATAAGCATCATAGCAACCACAAAAGCTTTGTAGTAAAGAAATATCATTAGTTAAAGTGTTATGGCAACACCATTCAGTAGAAGAAGCCACTTGGGAATGCCAAGGGGAAATACGATCCAAGTATCCCCAACTTTTTGCTGACGACAATTAAGGTAAATTTCGAGGACAAAATTTATTTTACTAAGGGTAGATTGTGACGCCTCATACCTCAAAATTAGTCATTATATTAAAATTTAGGGTCTTACCACATAGATGGTATAGTCTAGGGACCTTATCGATTAATGTCTAATATTTTAGGGATTAAAGCACAAATATTTGAATCTAAAAGTGATAGAATCTCTAAGATATTGTAAAAACTTTAAATAAATAAATTGGATTAGATGTTATGATTATTTAAGTATTCAACATTATCCAAAATTTAGATATTATGGTTATTTTTAAATATTCAATATTATCACAAATTCTATGAGACATTATGATTATTTTTAATTATTCAACATTATCACAAATTTGGCTAGATATTATGATTATTCAACATTATCACAAATTTTGTTGGATATTAAGATTATCTTTAAGTATTTAAATTTATTTAAATAAA
>NW_019262590.1:19070-24946 GCF_002742605.1 Olea europaea var. sylvestris | reverse complement strand
GATGAGATCCCAAATTTCATTATGCTCCATAGATTTCAACTCATCTTTCATAGCATCTAACCACTTATTAGAATTAGCACTGTCAATGGCTTGTTAAAATGAAACTAGATCATCATCAACAATTTCCAAGTCAAATTCAGACTCTTGTAGGTAAACCACATAATCGTTAGAAATAACAGGTTTGTGTTGGCTTTGTGACCTTCTTAATGCTATTTCTTGCTGTTCATTTAGTGTAGGTTCATTAGTGGCAACTTCATTGTGGGGTGTTCGAGTAAATTATCATGCCGTTCAACAATTTGAGGAACAACAAAATTAGAAAAAGTTGAGGGTAGAGAAACTTGAACTCTAACTTCTTGTATTTCCACATTTCGTAGTTCCAAACTCCCACTAACTTTACCATCCTCAATGAACCTAGCATTTCCTGTTTCAACAATTCTAGTACTATGGTTAAAATAATTAAATCTATACCCTTTTAATTTTTTTGGATAACCAATGAAAAATCCACTGAATGTTCTTGAGTCCAGTTTCTTTTCATGTGGATTATAAATTCTTGCTTCTGCAGGGTAGCCCCAAACATGCAGGTGCCTTAAACTGCATTTTCTTCCTATCCACAGTTCAAAAGGAGTCTTTGAAACTGCTTTACTAGAAACCCTGTTTTACAAATACATAGCAATCTTTAATGTAAACATCCACAAAGAAATGGATAAAGACGAATTGCTTAACATACACCAAACCATTTCTATTAGAGTACGATTATGCCTTTCAGCCACACAATTTTGTTGTGGTGTACCTGGCATAGTGTATTGAGAACATATGCAATGTCTTTCAAAAAATTTAGCAAATGGACCAGGGTATTGTCCAGTTTTATCATACTTTCCATAATATTCACCACCTTTATCAGATCTAATAATTTTCCTTTTCCATCTAATTGTCGTTCAACTTCATTGACAAAGATCTCTAAACCATTTACAGCTTGAGACTTTTCATGCAATAGATAGGTATAGCCATAACATGAAAAACCATCAATGAAGGTGATAAAATATTTTTCTCCACCAAGGGATGGAACATCAAAAGGCTCACATATATCAGTATGTATTAGCTCAAAAAGTTGTGTGCTTTTTGTGGCTCCTTTTTTTGTGTGTTTGGTTTGTTTACCTTTAATACAATCCATACAAGTTCCAAGATCACTAAAATCCAAGTTAGGAAGGACTTCATTCTTTACCAATCTTTCTATGCTTTCCTTGGATAAGTGACCTAAACATTTATGCCACAAGTTAGCAAATCGTTCATTCCGTAAACGACGTTTAGTACCAACATTATAATGCAAGGTCAAAAGAGTTTCGACAATGAGGTTATTGAGCTTTAATTTATATAATCCATCACAAAGATTAGCAGAACCAATATGATATTTTGTTTAAACAAATTTAAACATCCGTTTCCATCATTAAAGAAATATCCAATAGAATCAAGTTTCAATAAAGAAACTAAATTGCGAGAAATAGAAAGTACGTAAAGTGTTTGAAATAAATCTAAATGATGTTCAGTATTTAAAATCAAACGATGGGTTCCAATGGCTTCAGCTGGAGCTTTGACTCGATTTCCCATGAAGATAAACTTTTTATTTGGATTTATGATCTGGATTGAAAGGAATCTTTGCATCGTATTAGTAACATGAGTGGTAACAATCTACCAAGTATTACAATGAACTTCTACCAAATTAGATTTGAAACATACATAAGAAATAATCTTACCTTCACTTGTGAATTATCAAGGGTCATTGAATTCAGTAACTTCGTGAAAACTTTTTGCAAAATTCAGTGATCATTTAATTGATTTTTAAAGTTCAGTGATCCCGTAGAAATCTTTTGCAAAGTTCAGTGACCATTTAGGTGATTTTTAAATTTCAATGACCACTTGGGCAATTCACTCGCATTACTACTTCCACAATGTTTTACATAATGATGATGTATTAAAATGTAAGTAGGGAAGTTATTTGAGTGACGAGATTTTGATCTATTAAACATTGCCACACCATTTGTTGGTGAACCATTACATAAATTGTTATATACATGTAATACAATGCTAGGGAATTTGATGAGGATAAAGAAAATAAGTTAAAAGGGAATAAATTACAGGTTTTTCTTTATTTTTAATTTGGTCCTCGTCTTCTCTATTTCATACGTATAATTTTATTTTATTTTTAAATTTCATTTCAAGTTCTCTATATTTCCAATTTTGATGCTTTGGTCTTCATCATCTATAATTTGCTCAATCTAAGACATTTTTATTTACTTTTTGCTCATTTTCAAATGATCTAACATGGGGTTTCTCCTAAACGAATCCACATACAAACAAAAGTGATTATAAATTCAATAAAAGCACTCCAAAACGTCAACTTTTGATGACTCAAATAATTTTAGAATTACACTTATTAGTTTCCCTCAAATTTCTCGATCTCGCTCTAAATCTTGTTGTTTTTGTTGTTTTTAAAATTTAAAATTGAATTTTACTCAAAAAAAATTAAGATGAATTAATAATTTAAATGGGCAACAAAAGGGATATTATATATTCATCCTGCCTTTCGAGCACGCACCTCATTTATTTTAATAGCAGTAAGAACTACACGAAATGGATGCTAAACATTACTTATAAACTAGCTCTTTCAAATTGGATGCTAAACATTACTTGCTTTCATTTTTAAACATGAAATTTCAACGAAATGGATATTGTACAGATGGTAAATTAGCCCTGTCAACATAGCCTTACTCACTCTTATTGGCAATGAGTTGGATTTAGTGCCATTCTCGACCATTCTTTGTACTGTCCAATCAAGGATTTTCTTTCATGTTTTCCTTGTGTCACGGTTAAGTTTGGAGCGGGTGGGTTCAGAGCACCCCCTCATTTATTTTATTTTTTCTATTTAAATGGGATGGAGCAACCAAAATAAATAGTTACAGAAGGTCATAGTCGGTTTGAATTTTTTTAAAATACTTTTGACAATTTCACCATCAAAGGTTATGTAATACTAATCGTTAAATGTCAAAAGTCAAATTATAATTTGCAATTAGGATGTAATTAACTTTAAAGGATTAAAGAAATGTCAATGTTAACGATTGTTATGAAAGTAGTCCTCAAATGTCAATTTTTTCTTTAGTTTCAACAGTAAGAATTAACTGTAGTTTTAATCTATTAATGGCCACACATGGTCGTTGAATGTTTACTATAACTTTAGTGTTTTTAACAACCAATTACATTATTATTGAATAAGAATGAGTTTTAAATATTTTTGTCCTATCATTAATTAAATCATATATACACACAGGGGAGAAGAAACAACGTAGAAGTATATGGTGGTATTATGTCTCCACAATTAATCTTGTCATAGCGAAAGGAAATCAATGTAATTAGGAAACACATTACTAATAAAAACTAGTAAACGAGTGAGAAATATTAGAATTTTAATCCTCTTTTAACAAGTAAACTAGTAAACAAGTTATGCACAAAATTGAGAAGGGATGAATGAAAGACACGTGGAGATAGTGAAAGTACCTAAATCTATAAGAATTTTAATCCTCTTCTAACTCTATCCATCTGTCTACATATCTACTATAAATAATACTCATAATCAATACAACGTCCATACATTTAATTTTACTTCCAGAAACAATTGACAAAGGCAAACACGTTGTCATGGCCGCACAAGAAAGTTCTAATTTTCATGTTGAAGAAACTATCCCGCCTGGTTACCGATTCATGCCGACAGATGAGGAGCTGTTACACTACTTGAACCTCAAAATTCTGAATAAACGTATATCGACTGATGTCATAAAAGATGTTGATGTCTACAAGTACCATCCCAGCGATCTTTGCCGTAAGTTTCTTTATTTCTTGATATTTCTTGGTGGTTCTTTTTATATTATCTTCCTCAGTTATCTTTTATATTTACATTCTTTGGAATTTATTAATGTGATTATCAGAAAGCGCGATGAGTGGAACACGTGAAGGCTACTTTTTTACTTCTAGAACTAGGAAGTATCATAAAGGATGTCGGCCGGACCGGACTGCCGCTGATGGTTACTGGAAAGCCACGGGGAGTGACATCATTGTACAAAGTAAAGGCCAAGAAGTTGGACGGAAAAAGGTGCTTGTCTATTATGAAAAAAAATCTGATAATAACAATAAAGTAACAAAGACTAACTGGATAATGTATGAGTTTACTATTCATCAAATGAAGGACGTCGCACGTTCTTCTACAAATGCAATTCCAGATGACAAGATGGTATGTAAAAGTTTTCAGATTCTTCGGTTAATTAATTGCGTTCTTCTATTATTGTTGTTTGGATAATTGCTTGAAAGCCCATATAGGGTTCTTTAATTGAAAATTGATGGTACGTGTCTATATATATATTAATCGATCAGTTCATATATATTACTGTTGTTAGGAACGAATTGAAATTTTAACCAATAATTCTTGATGGTTTTTTCGTTTTTTTGATATTACTGTCGTTAGGACTTAGGAACGAATTGAAATTTTAACCAATGATTCTTGATGGTTTTTTTCTTTTTCTTTTTTTTTTTATTCTTTTTTTAAACCCATCAAACAATTCATAAATTCTGATATTTTTGTAACACCAATTTGTTTCATATTTTTGCAGTTGGATAAGTGCGTATGTAGAATTTACTATAGAACATCAAAATCGTGCAAAAACGTAGAGCAAGAGACACAAAGAAACATGATCCTAATTCAAGAAACCGATGTCCCCGATGCAAATTTGGAAGCAGCATCGTTTTATCATCATCACAATCCTGCACTGGCCTTTGATCAGTCGTCCTTGCATGGTGCTTATCTTCCCGACCCGCAAGCAAGCATTAACGATCAATATCAGTTGGTCCATGAACCTGTTACGTACACGCATGGAGAAGTGGCAATGCAATTGCAAAGTAATATTCTTCAATCTCCTCAACCTCTTGCTCACATTCCTGGTGATCAGTATTATCCTTCGATTCCACCTGAGACTGGTATTCAAAGCAATGATAAGTATAATCCTTTGATTCCACCTGAGACTAGTGTTCAAAGCACTGATCAGTATCAACCTATTACACACATTAATGGTGATTATGGTGATTTCTTGGATATCACGACTCCATATTTTTCGTCTCTATTTGGTTTTCTACAGCCATTGGATGATAATATAATGGATCCTCTTTTGGGTGATTCGTCCAATGCCCAATTAGAGTCGTTGCCAATTCCACTTGGACAATCAATTACGCAAACACATGGCGTTGTGGGTGGCTCGGGTGCAAGTAATTTTGCAGCTTCCACTGAGGACTTTTATTTACCTTCTCCTCCAATAGAATGGCCTGAGTAAATTTGGTTGCAAAGTTGCTGGATCTGCACTTGAGGACAGAATGTGAAAATCTTCGATCAAGAGAAGAATGCCATTTTTTGCAATTTTTCTAAGAATTTAAACTGTTGATTATGTAATTTTGCGGAAATATTAAATATCACATCAAATTGTTCAATTGCTGGATGGTGTACTTTTATCTGAGCCAATCCATCGATCAATGTTTCTAGTTACTTGATAAAGAAAATTGTTCCTTGCATGCAAATATTAAAGTGAGTAATTAAGCATTTTTCAATATTTGTTTTGAAAGATTATTTTCAATAGTATTAACTGATGGATATTAGTGTAATTTTAGTTTATTCATCCAGTAGAAGAATGATTGTTTATTGGGTTTTGAAGTTAGACCAGCTAGGGGTCGTGATTGGGTGATTTTATTTGTGATCCCTAGTCCTTCAACAAAATTTTAATGAAATTTTAGAATTTAATTTGTCTCAATTAAATTATTACTTTGTTGTATCCCAGATTGATTAA
>NW_019262590.1:10579-14183 GCF_002742605.1 Olea europaea var. sylvestris | reverse complement strand
ATAAAAGTGAGCATAGAATGCATTTTGCTGAGCCTGCATCGCTGTTTGCTGTGCAAGAATGACATCCTGCTGAGCCTTTATTGCGGCCTGCTGTGATTGAACATGATGAAGAAGACCACTAAGCTCATCAACTAAAGACGTGAGTCAGTCGAGTCACCCGTTGAGTAAATTATACTGATCCTCGATAAAAATGAACCCACGGGAAGAAGATGAAGGGACACTCAAGGTCGGAATGGGCGGTGGATGCGAAGGTAATGGAACATTTTCATTGGCTTCCTGTTCTTCTTCAAATGGGTAATGTTGAAGGACTCGATGTGGGGTTGAAACCTTTGGTGTAAGCCACCCATTGGCCTTAAGTTTATAAATTTTCATACATTTGAGGGTTCGAATATTGATTGTATCGGTGGGGCGAGGTTTAACAACCGCTTCACCATCAAGAGAGACATTGAAGTGTTTGAAAATTTTTGTTAAAAGCATTCCATAGGGTAGAGCTTTGGTACAACTGGAAGAGTAGATAAGTTTCATAAGGCCCAAAGCAATGGTCGAGAAATATAACTTACGGCCAACGAGAAATGAATCAAGAATAAACAAGTCAAAGTAATTAACCTCATCCCGATGCCCTTTCCTAGGTAGAATAATGCTAGCAATGATATTTTGCAATACTTTGAAAGGTAAGGTGAGTTGATTTGTACTAATTTTTGTAATATTTTCAAAATCTTTTCCCGTCACACGATGGCATGCATCACTCGAGTTATAACTTTCCAAAGTCGGGTGAGCTTTGTAAACAAAAACTTGTGTCACATGGTTCAAGCCTAAGAAGGTCTCAAATTAGAGCTTTTATTAATAATAACCCTCACGTTTTTAATTAAACGGAAAATACTATCTGATCATGGTATAACAACCATTTTTGTGTAAAAGTCTTTATGAGTTGAGGGTAAGCATTTTTTTTCTAACGAACAAACTGAAACCCAGCCCTTTTTCTCAAAGAATTCTTCAATATGAAAAGCAGGTGCTTCAATAATAAAATCTACAAAATCAACATTTTCACCAAGAAGAATGAGAGATTTTTCAAATGGGTTCATCGGTACCTCAGGCTCCGAATTCATGTCTTCGTTGGAGGAAGGTGATGGAGATTGTCTTTCCATTGTCTTTGTCCTCTTCCAGCTTGCTTTGTTCTCGATATTGTGTGAAATGTGGAATTTTGAAACAATGGAGCTAGGGCACGAAATTGGGGAAAAAGTGAAATGGAGAGAAATTTTAAATTTTTTAGTCAGAAAAGGGTGTAGAAGAAGTGGGTTAAAGGATTTTGAGTACAATTGATGAAGTGGAATATTAGAGTAGTGAGAATCGAGTGAGATGAGAGGGAGAAATGCAAAGAAGAGGGAAAGAGTGGGAATAGAATGGCCTCTATTTGCGTTTTAAAATTTTGAAATCACAATGTACCGGATGTTCGATATGATATACCGAATCGTTCCGTAGAACAGAAGAAAAATATTGTCCAATCGGATGAATTACAGGATCATCCGTTATATTCATCAGGTATGTGTCTGATGCGTCCAGTTGACTTGTTCAGAACCCTTTTTTTAAATAGAAGAGAAAATAAAGTCACATATTACTTAAATCAATTATGTACTTCAAATTCATCAATAATTCCTAAACCTCTACGAATATGTGTGAGAATCAGTTGAGCGCAAGAGGTTTAGTGAAGATATCGGCCAATTGATTTTTGTATTGACAAATTCTAATGCAATATCACCTCTTTGAGCATGATCTCTAAGAAAAAGATGTCTAATTTCAATGTCCTTTGCTCGTGAATATAATATAGGATTTTTAAACAAATTTATAGCGCTAGCGTCATCAAAAGACAAGTGATAATCTCTAAGTGTTTGTTTCATCCATAACACTTGTGCACAACAACTAGCGGCTGACATATATTCAGCTTTAGCCGTGGATAATGCGACGGAATTTTGTTTCTTACAAACTATGGGACTAGTAGGAAGCCTAAGAAGTGACATGTTCCACTAGTGCTCTTTCGATCAATTGTGCAACCAACCCAATGTGCATCCGAATAACTAAGTAGATCGACGTGAGTTCCTTTTGGATACCAAAGACCTAAGGTTCTAGTTCCACTAAGATATCTAAAAATTCTTTTAACGGCTTTAAGGTAAGATTCCTTAGGATTAGATTGAAATCTAGTACATAGGCAAACACTAAACATAATATCGAATCTAGTAGCGGTTAAATAAAGAAGAGATCCGATCATACCTCGATATTTAGTCACATCAATAGGAGTATCTTGGTCATCTTTGTCAAGCTATTGAACTCATGGGAGTGTTCATAGGTTTTAGCCCATCCATGCGAACTTTTTGAGCATGTCTAGCAAATACTTGCTTTGATTTATGAAGATTCCATCACAAGTTTGTTTAATTTGCAACCCAAGAAAGAATTTTAATTCTCACATCAAGCTTATTTCAAATTCCTTGCTCATACTTTTAGAAAACTTTTCACAAAGACATGTTAGTGGTACCAAATACAATATCATCCGCATAAATTTGAACAATAAGCACGTCATTCTTATAACTTTTCACAAAAAGTGTAGTAACAGCCTTTCCAATAGAGAATCCATTTGAAATTAAAAATTTACTCAATCGTTCATACCAAGCTCTAGGAGCTTGTTTTAGGCCATATAGTACTTTTCTAAGTTTGTAAACATGATTTGGATTTTTGTGATATTTGAAAGCTAGAGGTTGTTCAACAAAATTTTCTTCTTGAATATATCCATTTAAAAATGTACTTTTGACATCCATTTGATACAATGTGAATCCTTTGTAGCAAACAAATGCCAGAAGCATACAAATGGATTCTAATCTAGCTATCGGTGCAAAAGTTTCTTCAAAATCTATGGTAGTGTAGAGTCCTTTTGAGCCTTGGTTGATTTTTCTTTGCTTTCTTCATCATTTGGCTCATTTTCTTGACTTGCATTTTGAACTCCTTGATTTGGATCTTCACTCATTTGAATGAACTTTCCAAACCTCCATCATCGTCAATACCTTTCTCACGATCAAGAGAGTTAGTTTCATCAAATGAGATATGTACGGATTTTTCAACGACTAGAGTTCTTTTATTAAATACTCTATAAGCTTTGCTAGTCGATGAATATTCTAGGAATATACCAACATTGGATTTTGAGTTGAATTTTCCCAAATTATCTTTAGTATTCAAAATGAAGCATTTACAACCAAAAACTTTGAAATAACAAATTATCTTTAGTATTCAATTATACCATGATAATAATATGAACTATCTCAAACAATTATATTGAATCAATTCAAGAGAAGAAAGAGAAGAGAAGAAGAAGAATGAAGAAAGAAAACCACAATCTATTAAGCAACAACAAAACTAGGGTTTTACAATGAAATAAAAATAGGTTATATACTACAAGGAAACCTAGAATAATAGGAATCCTAACATAAGGAAATAAATAAATATATAAATATATATTGTCACGGTGATGGATGAAATTTACCATTGACAATACGAGGTCGAGCCAATGCTATACTCTATTTTTCATTCTTTTATAGATACAAGGTTGAAAATATTGCTA
>NW_019262590.1:8746-10562 GCF_002742605.1 Olea europaea var. sylvestris | reverse complement strand
AAATATCATAATTTTTAAATGATTATGTAATAACAGTCGTTCAACGTCAAAAACTACTTTGGCGTCAAACTATAATTTGCAATAAGGTTGTCATTAACTTTCAACAATTAAAATAATCAATCATTGAAATGTCCGACTACCACAAAAGTAGTCCTTGATTGTCGATTTTTTCTTTACTTTCAACAATAAGATAGAATTAATTGTTGTTTTACTCTACAATGGTTAGAATTAATTGTTGTTTTACTCTACAATGGTTAGAATTAATTGTTGTTTTACTCTACAATGGTTAGAATTAATTGTTGTTTTACTCTACAATGGTTAGAATTAATTGTTGTTTTACTCTACAATGGTTAGAATTAATTGTTGTTTTACTCTACAATGGTTAGAATTAATTGTTGTTTTACTCTACAATGGTTAGAATTAATTGTTGTTTTACTCTACAATGGCCAGACATGTTCATTGAATGTTTACTGTAACTTTAGTGTTTTTAACAACCAATTACAATTTCATTGAATATGAAAAAATATTTTGGCGGGAATTTTTGATTTGGCATCCACTCACAACGATCAAATTACATTTGTTTGTAGAAAATTTAGAATTAACAACTATTTTTTGGTCACTGACAGATATGTCCAACTAATTTAAAATTTGATTTTTCATCATTCATTTTCTATGACCAAACTCAATATTTAGTCATGAATAATAGCTTTTAAAGAGATTGATTTTTTATCATTTGAACTCAATCAAAATTTACTAAAAATCTAGTATTAAATTAAATCGTGCGTTAACTTTATCATAGTTAGTAAATTAGTGATAATAAAGAATCAACAACTATTTAAGAGACGTAACACTTGAAAACTATATCTAAGATCTTGGTGTGCAGAACTCATTAGATGACTTTAAACCTGTTAGAGTTTTAAATATTTTTGTCCTATCATTAATTAAATCATATATACACATAGGGGAGAAGAAAAAAGGTAGAAGTATATGTTGGTATTATGTCTCCACATTTAATCTTGTCATAGCGAAAGTCACTTAACTTTTATATGAACTAATCTATCGATTAATATTTGTAGTTAGTTGTGATAGAAATTTGTTTTGTGTGTGAAATATTAGAGCAAATAAATTAGCATTTTTCAATATTTGTTTTGAAAGATTATTGTCAATATTATCAGCTGTAGTGTAATTTTAGTTTATTCATCAAGGATGCTTAAGGTGTTTTTTTCCCCGTTATCTAATTTAGACTTTATAATTTAAGGATTTATGCTATAATCTTTTTTGGTGACACCACATTTTCTATAACAATAAAGGATAAATACCCATTTTTGCATATGAAACATCATAATTAATTAAGCACTCAACTGTAATTTTAACACTCAAATATAAGTTAAATAATGAGTGGTAATGTTACCACTACAATAATGATTGACACACCACAAATTTTTATTTACTTTAATAATCATGAATAAAATGATACAAATTTCATATAATTATTCTTTCTAGTTTTTATTGGATTAGGATTATAATTGTAAATTTGATGTGCTGTATTTACTATTTATTCAAAATATGTTTTAATTGTGGTATGAATATAATGTGGTGTAGTAATAATTATCCTTAAATAATATACAAGCTTGAATTGAAAAAACTGTATGACTTTCGACTTGTCTTATATATAAATGTCCAATAAAAGGATGATTGGCTGTTGGGGATTTAAGTTAGATTAGCTTGGGATTGTGCCAAATTTCACTTTTGATGATGGGGTGATTTTTATTTGTGATCACTAAGCTTTCAACAAAATTTTAATGAAATTATTAGA
>NW_019262590.1:0-1824 GCF_002742605.1 Olea europaea var. sylvestris | reverse complement strand
GTTGTCATGGCTGCACAAGAAGGTTCTAATTTTCATGTTGAAGAAAATATTATGCCCGATTACCTATTCATGCCGACCGACAAGGGTCGTGATGGGGTGATTTATATTTATGATCACTAATCCTTCAACAAAATTTTAAAGAAATTTTAGAATTTAATTTTTCTCAATTAAATTATTAGCTTCAATTTAGTTTTATTGTTTCGCTGATCTTCAATTTTAGTTTTCCCTCTCTGACTTTGTTGTATCCCAGATTGATTAAAATATTTTAATTAGGCCATACCGCAATAGATATTTATATAATCTATGAGTGACATGTCAACTAACCACAAAGCAACATTGTAAGTGTTAAAATAGAAGGAAAAGAAAAAGAATGACTTTTGATCTGAAGACATTATCATAGTCTGATATTAAGTGATCAAATTGAGATAAAATGTGATAACACTGGAATAAATTGATATTCATTCATTAAATTGAGTAAAAAAAACATTGATTGAATCAAACTTTTTGCTAAATGTTCAGTGATGGATGAAATTTACCATTGACAATACGAGGTCGAGCCACTGCTATATTCTATCTTTCATTCTTTGATAGATACGAGGTTGAAAATATTGCTAGGCAATCATATTGGAGGATGATTTGGTCACTGAATTTTAAGTAAAATCTCAGTTAAGTCACTTAACTTTTATATAAGCCAATATATCGATTAATATTTGTAGTTAGTTGTGAGAGAAATTTGTTTCATGTATGAAGTATTAGAGCGAATAATTTAGCATCTTTCAATATTTGTTTTGAAAGATTATTTTCAATATTATTAACTGATGGATATTAGTGTAATTTTAGTTTATTCATCAAGGATGTTTAAGGGTTTTCCCCCCTTTATTAAAGAAGATTTTATAATTTAAGGATTATTGTCTTTTCCGGTGATATTGCATCTTCTGTAACAATAAAGGGTAAATACCCCTTTTTTNAAAAAAAAAGATTAAACAGGATGGGACGAGGCCCTTATTAACTGTGCTTTGCCCTGGGGCGAAGTCCCGCACCTTGTCTCCAAACTGAACACTTGATTAAGTGAGTAATTCTCGTCCAGTTTGAAGGTGGGCTTCACGAGTATCAGGTTTGACGGATTTTTTTGCCATTCCTGATTAAATATAAATTGTTAATACCTAAAATGTTCATGGGAACAGTATAAAAATCTACGTACGATCTATGCATTAATTTGGCCCTAATGTCATAGCCAATTATCAAAACTAGTTTCACAGTTAATAAATGTTATCATCCAATCAAACCATGTCAAAACTAGTTTCACGGTTACCTTGATGTTAAAAATAATTGGTAGTTAACATGAGAAAAATGTGCTTTTAGTTTATATGTTTTACCATTTAAATCCTATTTAAACAAAATCGATTAATGTATAGATAATATGAAGTTTTATATGTTAATCTCAAAGACAATTTAGTTATCTATTTAATTTAGTTAACGCAATAATTAAATTTTACCATACGATCTTTTATTAAAATTTATAAAGTAACACCAATTAGTTAAGATGCGTAAAATTTGAAAATAGATGAATGATAGACAAAGATTGTGCATGGAAAGTGTAATGACCTAACTCTATCAGAATAGTAATCCTCTTCTAACTCATTCCATCTATCTCTCTCTATATAAAATACTCATAATCAATACAATATCCCTACGTTTAATTCTACTATTACTTCCAGAAACAATTGACAAAGACAAACACGTTGTCATGGCTGCACAAGAAGGTTCTAATTTTCATGTTGAAGAAAATATTATGCCCGATTACCTATTCATGCCGACCGACAA
>NW_019262589.1:23122-24093 GCF_002742605.1 Olea europaea var. sylvestris | reverse complement strand
GTTGTAGAGTAAATCGAACCTTCAAGCAAATCCAACAATAGAAAACCTTCAAGAAACTTTAACAAGTCTGAAAAGGAGTCCAAATGTGGTTGTTTTGTATGTGGAAAATCTAGAATTATGCAAAGGAATATCGACACTGGAAACGAAACAACTCCGAAGGAAAGATGAATTCCATCAACAAAGACAATATTTTGGCCATCGTAAGCGAGATTAACGTAATCAAAGGAAAAGTCCTTGGGTTGCGGTATAATACATGTGCAACCATACATGTATCATACGACAAGTCTTTATTCAAAACATATTATAAAGTTGATGGAGATCAAGAAATTCAAATGGGTAACGAAGTCCAATCCAAGGTTGTAGGGAAAGGAAATGTAGAGATCATTTTCACTTCCGGCAAGACCGTTACCTTGATCAATGTGCTACATGTTCCCAATATGAATTGGAACTTAGATAGCAAAAACCTCTTAGGAAAATTGGGCATAAAATGTGTTTATGAGTCCGTTAAACTTATATTATCCCTAAATGGGAAATTTGTTGGAAAATGCTATTCTTGTGAAGAAATGGTCAAATTGTGTACTGTTGGCAAGATGATTAATAATAAAGTTGATTTTACTTATATTGTTGATTCATTTACATTGTGACATGCTAGATTAGATCACATAGGTAAAAGTACTATAAAAAGAATGTTGAAATGTGACTTATTATCATACAATGAAAATAATGCATTTAAATGTAAAAAATGTGTAGAAATTAAGATGACTAAGATTCCTTATCAAAGTGTAAATAGGACTTCTAGAATTTTAGAATTGATTCACACGGATATGTGTAAGTTAAATAACATGTTAACTAGATGTGAAAATAGGTATTTCATTACCTTTATAAATGATTACTATAGATACACATATGTTTATTTCATAAAACATAGACATGAGACCTCTGATATGTTTAAAACATATAAGAATGAAGTT
>NW_019262589.1:20371-21402 GCF_002742605.1 Olea europaea var. sylvestris | reverse complement strand
CCGAGGTATACAATGAAAAATCTATACATATGAGTTTTAGACATGACTACATAAGAAAATTAATCATAGATGAAACAGCTTCCTTAGATTATATCAAGTCAATCGAGAACTTAGCTGTTCCTTTAACGAAACCTCTAAACAGAGATTTAGTAACATCTACTTCGAATAAGATGAGGTTGAAACTCTTGAACTAAAAGACCCACCAATGATAGCAGCCCTACCTATTATTACTTAACAAGTAATCCACGAATTCAAAGGGTAACAACAAGTCATTTGGAATATGGATAGTTTCAACATTATAAAATTCAAGATAAGTCTATTCTAATTAAATAATGCTAGTTGTTACTGAAATGAAGGTTGAGCTTTAAGCTCTTATTGAAGTTCAGTACTAAGTACAAGTATCTCTAAAGTAACAAAGATCCTAGAAGAGCTTTACCTAGTTGAACTTCGAGGTGGTGCTGCCTCAATAGAGAGCTAGAGTTTCTCTCTTAAAAGTTTGTTGAAAAAGAATATGGTTAATGCCATAATAGTGCTAAGCAAGTTTGAGGAACTTGAGAACTTGTGTTGTGTTCTTACCATTATTGTTGTAAGGAATAATTGGTTCAATGCTTATTGCTACCATTAATTCCGATCTTACTTTGTTTGAATTATACTATGATTAAATTCAAATCGAAAGATATCTAATTCTTAAGCATGAGTATTGTATATTTTGAATATGAGATCTTATTGAATGTTGAACATGTGAGGATTGTTGTATATTGTTCAAAAATCAATAAGACGTGTGTGGAATGAAATACCAAATTTAGAGGCCAAATATTGGCCTATGTGATCACAGGGTATTACTGTATTAGTTTAGCCGTTTATGACCCCTTTTTATTTGAATTTTGGTGGCTTTTTGGGGGGATGTCTTGCATCTTTTCAAGAAGTTTTGAAATCAATTTGTGGAGTATTGATTGAAGCCTATAAATAAATGATCAATCATCAAAGCAAATGTAGAAAAAATTCATTTGAGAAATCTATTTGCTCATAAA
>NW_019262589.1:8746-13849 GCF_002742605.1 Olea europaea var. sylvestris | reverse complement strand
TAGTCTAATCCATTGCAGCAAATTACAAAATAGGAAATGACAAATCAGCATTGCAATTTAAACCTCATGATTGATTGATTGATTGATGGGCATGACGGGAGTCCTCAGGCTCATAGGTAGAGCCATGTGTCATCCAATCCGACGGTCCATATTCATCATTCCACATTATAAAAGCTCACACTTGGTGTCATTAGAAAGGTAATGCAAGTTTAGACTTTGATACTATAACTCTGCTCTCTATATTTTTTAAACCCGATGCCGGCCTCCTTTATTTTATATTGGAGGCTCGCGTTAAAAGCTCTCCCACACTCACATATATCTTTCCCAACTGACTTGATCGTCGGAGTACTCGTGTTCTGCTCCACTCCCACTGGAGAAGGCCACGTGTGTCTAACGGTTTATCTTAGTATGCAGGAAAATGGTTTGTTTGAACGTAAGAGGTCTTGGGATCTATTGGCCATCTAGAGGTACACTTTTTAAGGTCAACAGATTAGCGCCGTCTGTGGAAAACCACACATTCTAACCACGAACAACCCAATGGTGGAAGCTAGTTTGGAACGCGTTTTTCTCTGGCCAGACCTTGAAGAAAGGTCCAGTTTCTTGAAAAAGAACGGCAGGGAGAAAGGGAACACCCAAGACAACATATTTGAAATTATTGCCCAGAGTGCAATCAGCAACACCCCATGAATTCTAGTCATTACGGCTCCCACAACAGGGGACGCCGACAGGAGGCCTCTGAAGAAAAGGTCCTCCATAGTAATGTCACCACCCGTCGACCTCACCACCAACACAGAAGAGGTGAGACCACTGTGCATCTGGCGAGAGAAGTACAAGAGATGGTAGCTAACATGAGAGACATTGGCCAACAGAATGCTGCGATGCAACAGTTACTTATGCAGATGCAAGGGCAGGTGGGATACCAAGTTCCTCACAAAGAACCTTTCCATCAAGAAACTCATGTGGGGACCCACGCCCAGGAACACATGAGAGAACAAAGCCCAAGTGAGAGGGAGGTGGGTATGGACATGACCTCTAGTTATGTCTTGGCCGAAATCGGAGGTAACTTGCCACAGGAAGAAAACTTTCCTCGCGAGTATGCCCATGAGCAGGGAACACATAGATCCACCAATGTCTTTGACCGGATTAGTCTGACGAGGCCTAGAATTAGACCACAACAATCATGACCCATCTAGAGGTAGCTAGAATACGCCCAAAGGCACGAACCCCAGGAGATCATGTTGTCTAGAAATATGTGAGAAAGAAAGGATGCTGCAAACTTACAAAATCAGGCCAAACCATCCCACCCGCCTCAGTATCAGGTGAAGGAGGGCGAATCGGATGGCCCCTACAGATCTTTCGAGTTGGATGATAACGATAGTCTCCTATTTTCACGAGAATTGAGGAATGTTGTACTGCCAAGCCACTTTGTCCACCAAAGACACATAAATATGAAGGGAAGGGGGATCCGGTGAAACACCTAAACAACTACATGACTCATATATCTCTCAGAGGAGCCTCGCCAGCATTGAAATGACAGAGCTTTCCACTTGACCCTAGCAGGAGCGGCTGAAATTTGGTATAGTCGACTCCCGACTGGTAGCATTAGAAGTTAACCTGACCTTAAGAAAACATTCTTGAATCAATACTTGGCAAGCAAAGAAGGTGAAGCCCCTATCCAAAAGCTTCGGAACATGAGGTAGCAGGCTGGAGAAACTTTAGAGAGCTACTTGCTAAGATTCACGGACGAAATGACTTACTGTGAACAAGTAACTGATAGAGAGGTTCTATCCGCCTTGCGAGGAGGCCTCAACATGAACACCCTTTTCTGGAAGGATATACGAAACAAGAATTCAACCACTTATGATGCTCTGGTGGGAATGATGAGGAGCGAAATAGTTAACGAGAAATTAATCGACCATCGCAACTGAACCTCTTTGGGGCTTCCTCCACCGAGACAAAGGCAAGACCCAGTATCACACTTGGTAAGCCAGCAATGGACTCAAGCCAGGCAGACAATTGCCCCCACTTCAGGTCAAGCTTTAGCAACATCTACATTAAATGCGGTACCATCCTTGGCCTATGAACAAGTTGGACCCGATGCATAAATGCGAACAAATTAACCAAGGGGGAGAGGTCGAGGGAAAGGCCATGAGTCCAGGAGCAAGCTGTACTGTGCATATCATCCGACCTACGATCATAGTATCGTAAATTGCTTGACGAAGCTCCATAATGAAAAACAGTCGAACCGGTATGGTGATAGGGCAACCGATCACAGAAACAGGAGAGACACCCCTTAGAGAAGGCAAGAGCAAGGGTCCCAACGCATAGAAGCGAGGAGAACTCAAAGAAATCAGTCACCGGGGCAATCAGATGATGAAGAAATGAGAAGGCCTAGAGATGCTCGGAGGTAAAGGAGGGAGCCTCACGTGGGGCAGAAAATGAACCCATCAGAGAAATTGACACCATAGTTGGAGGCCCTCATGTGGAAGGCGAATCCAAAAATGCCCAAAGAAACTATGCTAGGAAAGCTAAAGACCCCCCAATGATGAGCTACTTTGATAACAATAACCCGCATGGAACCTACATTGCTCTCCCAGTTTTCTTCACTCAAGAAGATGCCATCGGTGTGCACTACCCCCATTGCGATGCTTTTGTGGTGCGAGCCATTGTCGCTATGAACGGCCTAAGTCGCTGTTCGTTGACAACGGGAATTCAATCAACATCCTGTTTGGAGCAACTTATGATAAAATGCAGATCACCCATGGTTTGACTACAATGACAGCCCCCTTCAATGGTTTTACAGGAGATAGCATCGTTCCCAGATGGAGGGTCACACTGGCTGTGGAGATGGGACACCTCCATTAACGGCTCACCACTTAATGGAATTCTTGGTAGTAGACCATTGGTCGGCATACCATGGAGTTCTAGGACAGCTCGCATTGAAGGAACTCTGGGCGGTAACATCTATCCACCATTTATGCATGAAATTTCCAACTGAACAAGGTATTGCAATGGTTCGAGGCAATCAGATGGGATCGAGGAAATCCTACCTCAATTCTTTGCGAAAGTTTGAACCCCGAAGTATGAATATGATCCTCCTAGACACAGAAATACTCGATGCACCTGAAGAAGGACCGACCCCTGAAGAAGTGCGAGACGTCGAAATGATAAATACCATCACAGAAGAAACCACTTTCGAATGGGGAGCAATGGGGATAATCCTAGACCCTAGGATAATGGGGGAAGAATCCCAAGCTATCTCAGTGGAAGAATTGAAGCTCTTTGCAATAGATCCGATAGATCCCATAAAGACACTCTTGGTGGGAAGAGAATTGGGCTTGGGAGACAAGCAGAAGTTAATGAACTTCCTCCTAGATAACTTGGATATCTTTGCCTGAAAACATGGTGATATGGTGGGCATTGATCCCAACATAAGCTACTACTACCTCAACATCGACCCCAAGTTCACTCCTCATCAACAGAAGCAAAGGGCCTTGAACTCGGAACGATATAAAACCCCGAAAGAAGAGGTTCAGAAATGATGACCCTCAAGGATAACTGGTTCATTAGGGAGGTAGTCTACCCAAAATGGATATCAAACCCAGTTCTGGTAAAGAAGCATAATGGCAAATGGAAAGTTTGCATAGACTATTTCAAACCTCAACAAAGCATGTCCGAAGGATAGTTTCCCACTCATCAGAATCGATCAGCTCGTAGACGCCACTGCAGTCCATGAGTTACTAAGTTTCATGGACGCTTATTCATGGTACAACCAAATACCTATGAACGCGTCCGACGAAGAACACACTTAATTTATTACAGACCGGGGTCTGTATTGTTACAAAGTAATGCACTTTGATTTGAAAAATGCTGGAGACACATACCAGAGGCTAGTCGATGTAATGTTCTCCGGCCTCCTCGGAAAGATGATGGAGGCATATATTGATGACATGCTTGTAAAGAGTTTGAGGATCATGGATCACACTAAACACTTGAAAGAAGCTTTCGAGATATTAAAGAAGTACCGAATGAAGCTGAACCCATTGAAGTGCACTTTTGACGTAGCCTTAGGGAAATTTTTGGGTTACATGGTTAACCAACGAGTGATCAAAGCAAACCCAGATAAAATCAGAGCCCTGCTAAACAAGAGATCCCCTTCAAAGCCCAAGGAGTTAAAAAGCTTAATAGGTTGACTTGCCGCTTTAAGTCGATTAATCTCAAAGGCAACAGACAAATGCCTCCCGTTTTTCAAAGTCCTCAAAGGATGAAAGAAGTTCCAATGAAACGAGGAGTGTGAAGCGGCTCTCCAAGGGCTGAAGAAGCACTTGGGGGTAGCCCCCTCCACTCTAAACCAAAAGAAGGAGAAGTCCTTATATTGTACTTGACTGTCTCGACAGAAGTTGTAAGTTCAGCTCTCATAAGGAAAGAAGATGGAACACAGTTGCCGATTTATTACGTGAGCAAGGCCCTGTCACCAGCTGAGTCCAGATACAGTGATTTGGAAAAACTTGCTTTTTCATCAATTACGGTCTCTAGAAAACTAAGACCATATTTTCAAGCCCACGGTATACGAGTTTTGATGAGCCTGCCACTTAAGCAAATATTATAGAAGCCGGATACATCGAGTAGGTTGATGAAATGGGTTGTAGAATTGAGTGAGTTTGACATCTCATACCAGCCTAGAGTTTTAGTAAAGGGATAGGCATAAGTAGATTTCATTGTGGAGTTCGCTGAAGTTCAAGATGATAGCATGGACGTAAAACCTTCAGCCTCCCACCCTGGAACCTTTTCGTTGATGGGTCCTCCGGTGAAACCGGCTCGGGTGCTAGAGTAATTTTGATAAGTCCTGAAGGACACAAAATCAATTGTGCCATCAAGTTCGGTTTCCAAGCCTCTAACAATGCCACGGAGTATGAGGTATTGCTTACTAGTCTTAGGCTCTCTAAAGAGATGCAAATTAAAAGGTTGGTGGTTAGTAGCGATTCACAACTGGTGGTTAGCCAAGTTAGAGGCGATTTTATTGCGAGGGACAAGAACATGGCCTTTTACTTGAAGAAGATAAAGGAACTGATCCAATGCTTCGAAGGATTCGAGCTGAACCGG
>NW_019262589.1:0-1775 GCF_002742605.1 Olea europaea var. sylvestris | reverse complement strand
TATTATTTTATTGAAGAATGTATGATTGAAAGGAAGAAAAAGAATAATGTATTTTAATAAAAATGGGGTTCAAGCAGGCTTAATTTCTTGGGGCTTCGACTTTCTGTGGGAAGTTCCCCTAAACTGAGGAATTCTGTAGTAGGTAGAGTGGGGCATGGTGGGGTTAGCGGGGTGTTCCTGATTTTTAAAAGAAAATCAATAGCACTTAATTTGTGAGATTGAGGTAATCCACGGGGGGTATATGGCGTCATTTCGTCAAAATGGTATTAGGTTCGTTTACGAGCTTAATAACAGTTCGGCCCATTAAGCAAGAGGGCCAGAATCTTCAATCCGATCCGAGAAAAGCCCAATCCTAACCGTTCAAATAATATAAAAACTCACCGTCGCGCCCTATCTTTTCTCGCGCATTAGGGTTTTTCGTATCTTCTTCCCTTCCCAATTCCGAAACCTCAAGTCTGATCGAAGAGGTTAAAGTGACGGCGCCACCACCGTCCGCCTTGATTTAGCCACAGCTATTTCTTGGCCCTCTCTCTTTAATTTTTCGTATATATACACAAGCAAAGAATTAGCAATACCAATCTAACCCTTTTTATTATCAATGGCGATTAAGGTGTCTAAGGCCGAGAAGAAAATTGCATACGACCAGAAGCTCTGCCAGCTTCTTGATGAGTACACGCAGGTTCTGGTGGTGGCGGCCGACAATGTGGGATCCAACCAGCTGCAGAACATCAGGAAGGGTCTGAGGGGTGATTCTATGGTGCTTATGGGTAAGAACACCATGATGAAAAGGAGTGTAAGGATTCAAGCTGAGAAGACCGGAAACACCGTTATTCTCAACCTCATCCCCCTTCTAGTTGTAAGAATAACTGTATAAGTATATTATTCTGTTTTTGAATTTTTACTTTTATTTTTATGGGCATTTCATGTGATTTTCTAATTGGTTTATATCGTTCAACTATTTTAAGTGGAATTTATCTGTAATCATCCTTGTGTTCCTGTTTCTGGGTATCTTTTGTGATTTAATGTTTGGTTTACATCGGATAGCTGTAGAAAATGGAATATTGTCATGACTCACCACAACCAATGCATTCGAGAGATTTCTGTGCCTACTCTATAAATAGAGCACATGGGGAGGATGAAAGAGTGTGGAAAAAGTTTTTGCAAACAGAATCCCCTTTCTCCTCCTCTGCTTCTTTAATCTGAATTCTTCTCCTCTTCTTACTCTCTGATTCTGCTTCCTTTTCTTAATATCTCCTCCATTTTCTCGTCTTCTTCTTCTTTATCAATAGTTGCTTTAGTTTCTCAGCTCTTCTCTGAATTATCCTTCTTCGGTTTATCTATCTATTCTGAATCTGAATTCTTCCTCTTCCTGCTCTGAATCTGTTCTCCATTTCTCTGTTCTTCTTTCTCTGTTGGTATATCTCTTTCTCTTTTATATGTGTTCTTTTACTTGTAATCCCCTGCATTGTAATAGGAAGTATCAATCAATAAAATACAATTTACATTTAGTTTTTTCCGACTAGTTTCAATTCGTTCAATTAATGAAGTTCCAGCTTGGGTTATCAATTCCCAGCTGATTATATTCAATTGTGTGTTGATTTTGAGTGGAGTTTAGATAGTTTTGGTTGAAGTTCAGCTTCAACCATAGCATATATTTATTGTCTTAATGATGGCATGGATGAAATTTATATCTAATCATCTTTTGCTTTTGTTTGCTTGTAAAAAGTTTAGTTTTCTGAGGTTTTTTTTTTTTTTTTTTTTTTTTTTTTTTTTTT
>NW_019262588.1:22020-24094 GCF_002742605.1 Olea europaea var. sylvestris | reverse complement strand
ATTTATAACATAAGAGGGAAATAACTTGAAATAGCCTATCAGGTTTAAATCTAGATTAGTTGCTAAGGGCTTTACACGAAATCCTGGGATTGATTATAATGAGATCTTCTCACCTGTGATTAAGTATACAACCATTAGAGTCATGCTTGCTTTAGTAGCCCATTTTGACTTAGAACTTGAACAAATGGATGTAAAAATTGCTTTTTTGCATGGAGATTTAGATGAAACCATTTATATGTGTCAGCCACTAGGTTTTATTGATCCTTAAAAATCTGATTTTGTGTGCTCGTTAAAAAGATCTTTGTATGGGCTTAAACAATCACCAAGACAATGGTATAAACGATTTGATAACTTTGTGTCATCAATTGGTTTTCTTAGAAGCTCATTTGATCATTGTTTTTACTTTAAAAAGGATAAAAATGATTTTTTGACTATTTACCTACTTCTGTATGTGGATGATACGCTGCTAATAGGCCAACATATGAGTGATATTAATGACATTAAAAGATCTTTATGCTCTGAATTTGAAATGAAAGACTTGGGTCATGCTAGAAGAATTTCAGGTATGGATATTAAGATAAATAGGTCCCAACAGGCTCTTTTTCTTTCATAATCTGCCCATGTGGAAAAAGTGTGATCTAAATTTGCTATGCATGAATCCAAGTCTGTTACTTTACCACTTGCAAGTCATTTTAAATTGAGTAAAGATCAGTCCCCTATTGATGAATCTGATGTGAAATATATGCAAAAGGTCCCTTATGCTAATGTTGTGGGGTCAATAATGTACACTATGGTGTGCACCAAACCTGATGTTGCTCACGCTATCAGTACCTTATGTAGATTTATGGCCAATCCTGGCCCTGAATATTGGACTACCTTAAAATGGCTTCTTAGATATTTAAAGGGGTCCTCTAGTTTGGGTTTATGCTTTAATTCCTATAAAGAAGGTATTGTGTTAAAGGGTTTTGTTGATTCTGACTGTGTGGGGGACAGGGACAATAGAAAATCAACCACATCTTACATGTTTACTTTGTGTGGCACCTGCGTGAGTTGGAAATCACAATTACAATCAATTGTTGCATTGTCTACCACTGAAGCAGAATATGTGGCTGCCACTGAAACCATAAAAGAAGTTTTATGGCTTAAAGGGTTGTTGTGTGAATTAAATGTTCTTTCCCAACCAGTAGTAGTATACTTAGATAGTCAAAGTGTCATTCATCTATGTAAAAACCCTATTTTTCATAAAAGGACAAAACATATAGATGTTAGAATGCATTTGGTTCGTGATATTATTCATAATAATTCTGTAGTACTTGAAAAAATACCTACTAAATTCAATCCAGCTGATATGGGAACTAAGGTACTCTCTCTTAACAAGTTTAAATCTTGTTTGAAAACTCTGAAAATTGATACTGGGTAATTTTGTGTAAATTGCAGGTGTTGTATGGTTCATCTGGATGCAGTGAACTAAGGGATTTGAATAAAGGATATGCTGGAGTTATTATTTTCTTATGTGATGAGTCATGTTTGAGTCATTGGCATCAAAGTGGAGAGTGTTTGAGTTGTGATGCCAATTTTTGGATTATAACTTAAACATTGGGCTATGTTGAAAAAAATCGGGTTAAGCCCAATTCAGATATTACACCCCATTGCCCGATAACTCAAACAAGAGGCCCAAAACCCGAGCCCAACATCTGGCCACGTGAGTTGCTCCAGACCATTGGATCTTCTAAGTGATATCAACGGTGATGACATTTTGTATAAATAGAAGTCTGATGGTTTTGCCTTAGACGATTGATTTCATTTTCTTCTGCCTCTTGAACTCTCTAGAATGACTATCTTTCTAGTTCTCTTTCTCCTTCGTCTCCTTTGTGATTTCCTGATTTCTTCGGTGATTTGAGGCTTGTTCTTTGTGAATCTTCATGATTCTTGAGAAAGGGGAAAGGGTTGGTATAATATTTGGGGGTTTTCCTACTGGTCCATCAAAGCAGCCTCGTTTTATTCCTGTGTAGGTTTGGGTATTTTGGTTCTCCTCATTTGTACAGAAGGGTACAATGGTTACTGAGCCCAAAAT
>NW_019262588.1:4306-17672 GCF_002742605.1 Olea europaea var. sylvestris | reverse complement strand
AAACCCTAATTTTATTGCTTTCTTAGACAATTTAGCATGACAACACAAAATGAAATTCTCTTTTATTTTACATAATTCGAATTCCACACATAACCGGTAAACTTGAATTGAAATTTATTCCCTGTGGGACAATATTCTCGACTCACTAAATGTATTACTTATCAGGGATCTAGTATGCTTGTGAGTTTAACACGAACATTAGATCATATTAAATTATACTCTTCGGGGGCAACTAAAATCGAACTAGAATTGATAGCATTTTATTTCAGAAGTAACAATATTTTGTAATAGACAGGTGTAAAACTAGTTAAATTCATGAACTGTACTACATATAAGAAAATCAGAATGTGATAATTCATCGGACGATAAACAAGAAGCCAAATAAAATTAACAAATATGCATTCAAAATTAAGTTATTGAATAATTACGTTTACTTAATGGATTTACATGCAAAGATACGGAGATAGCCCATGAATTGGGCGTATGTGATGTTGACTAAGATGACCTCGTTAGATGGAAAAGTAATGATTAGGTTTCAAATACAAATGCACAAGGAAGATATTCAAGAAACAGTAGATACCAATTTTTGTATAAAAAATAGAAAACATGCTCTTGATTGGATTCCAACATTACTTGGAATTAAGGTGTAGAATTTGGATACAAAGAGATGGGATATTCCAAAAATCACAATTTGAGATATGCTGAATGTGGCGATGAAAAATAAATATGTTGTGTATGCGGCAATGAATTTTTTTTCTTTGCTAATTTGGTAATGTGGCCAGACAAGGAAAAATATAACTCATATGATTTGAGATTGTATATAGACTACCTTCAACTAATGTACTTGGAATCTGTGAGAATTATGCTGATACAATATTATGAAATAGAGAGAAAAAGTAAAAATAGAGAAGTTAGTAGACTTATGGGTATTTTATTGAGAACTAAATCCTCATATTTATATGGAAAGGATTAGAAATACAATGGATACAATAGTCATAATGACTAGAAATGTGCAAATATAAATGTCATTGACTAATAAGCATACAATTTGCAACAAACTCAAAATTACAGTTCATTTTAGGGATTTTTTGTGTCAAGCATTTTTTGAGAAGAGATTTAAAAAAAAAAAAAAAGAAAAATGATTAATTTTACTATTACTTTTTTTTTTTTTTTTTTTTGCAGGCAAAAAAAATTAGCAAAACAGCTGTTTTGACATGTTAAATGTCAAGTTTACCCATTATTTTGTTGAGATGAATGTTTTCTCGGTATCTTGGTAGCGTGCTAAATAGTTGTAAAAGTAGAAATTAAATAAATTGTCTTGAAAGACATAAATTCGTGCAAAAGTGTGTATCTGATAAAAGTTTTCTCGACAGTTTAGAGTAAGACGATAACTGTAACACCCAATTTTTTTCTAAAAACTAGAGTGTTACAAAAAAACTCAAATTTCTCTTTAATAATTGAGAAACGTCTCAAATAAAATGAATTCTTTCTTTTCAATCATAAATATCAATTTAAACGCAGGATCGGAGTTTCTAAAAATTTAAATACAATCAATGGATGAATTAAACAAATGAGTCTTTGAACAAATGAAACTAATAATTAAATTTAGAGACATGAAAAGAAAAACACGCTAAATGTTTAATTTCTTTTTTTCTTTCTTCGATTCACTTAGCAGTCCATATCACCATCCGGCCACAATTTCCCATCGACTCGAACTAACTAGTAAAAATTTGTAAGAGTGAGTATTCGAAAACACCTAGTAAGATACGTATAGTTTCCATACACAATTATATAACAAACAAAATCTACACCTCATACCACTCTACTCTTATGGAGTATATCGTTGATCAAGCATTCCATCTCAGGGTCTCTTATAATCCCGTAGGATTTCATCTCTCTTTTTAAAAAACCCGAAAATCTACTGACAATCCATGCATATTTAACTGAATATAAAAGTATAGGAAAATGAAAACGAAAACATTTGCAAAAAGTATCTTACCTTGCTAAATAAAATGAAATATAATTGTTCATGCCCAATTTCTTTTCTCATCCTCTCCACTCGATGAAAGTGCATTGATTGACGATGATGTATGCAAACTTCTAGATTTCTGGCACTACTCTCTCTCTCTCTCTCTCTCTCTCTCTCTCTCTCTCTACCGTAAGTGAATATTTGGATTTGTGTATGTAAAACTCTTCCATCATGCACTTACATAGGTGTAAGTTAGAGTAATTGATAAATCAAAAATTTATTTGATGTTTATCATAAAACAAAGATTGTACTTTATCATTGTTTTATTCATCTAAATGAACTATCATTCCTATCTAATATCGATATACTTCATCTCTTTTCATCAAAATCTAATTAGATAAGTTGGGAATTTAAAATATATTTCATTTGTCCTTTTTTTAGTATAACGATAAATTTTAGTTTTTTTTTATTTTTAATATTTTCATGCGTTATAATATCCCCTCCTTCAACCTGTATTCAGGTCTTCTATTGTCCGTTCCTGGACTAAAGAAAAAACTCGGGAATTTCCCTTCTTTTCTTGCTCATCATTCTTCTTCAAGAGGTCTTCTTTGCAAATTTTGGAAATGTGACCAGTTTTACCACATCGATAGCACACGTGTTTCCCGAACAAACATTCACCCCATGCACTTGTTGCACTTTGGACAGGGTGAGACAACTCGTCCAAAGCTCGATCCAAAGTTGACATTTTTGTTCTATACTTCTCCATTTTCTTCGATGAACCCATTCTACCATGCATCCTATTGCACTACTCTTGAAATAAAACCATTCAATTTGAAGAATGGCCAAAGCGGGGTTTTGATCAGTAAAAATGGCTACAATACGATTCACATACATAGAAAGGGAACACCAGAAGTGATAATTCCAATGTGTTCTCATTACTATGAGAGTACTGGAAATGTAAAAGTGATGAACAAAGGTTCGAAAGCTTTATTTGAGAAAATTCTTGCAAGCATGGTAGAAAATGGCCTCAGATGTATAGCTTTCGCACATAGGAAAACATCAATAAGAGATTATTTCACCTTCTCTCGACAGCAATTGATTCTATTAGGCTTGTCGGATTGACAAATTCGCGTCAAAGTGGAATAGTGGAAGATTGTTGTAGAGCTGGAATCAACGTCAAATTGATCACTGGAGATAACAAAGTAACTGCCACAATCATGGCCACTAAGTTTGGAATAATTGAGCCTTATTACCAGCCTTGTGAAGCGATAGATGGTGAGGAATTCTGGAAGTTTAGCTCAGAAATGCTAATGGCGAAAATTGAAAATATCTGCATGCTGGCAAGAGCCTCTCCTGATGAGAAGTTACTTATGGTCCAATCTTTGAAGCAGAAAGACCATGTGGTTGCATCCATTGGACGAGGCATTGGAGATTCACAAGCCCTTAGCAAAGCAAATGTAGGACTTTGTTTTGGAACCCAAGGAGTAGAAATTGTCAAAGCATGCTCAGCCATTGTCATGTCATGCAAAGATTTTCCTTTCATCATTGATATTTTGACATGGGGTAGGGGAATATACGACAGTGTCTAGATATATACTTAGTTTCTGCTCATTGCAAGTTTTGTTGCTCTGGTAATTGACTTTGTGATGGCTGTTTCATCTAGCGAACCCCCTGGTTTGAATGCTGTGATAGTTGTTCCAACAGGAAAAATTCTATCTTCGGTGTTTTAACTTTTGTGGATGAAACTGATTGCAGGTACTTTAGTTCTTGCACTCAATATCGAAAAGCCATCTCAAGATGCTATGCGGAGGCCACTAAGAAACTTGAAAGAGCCACTAATCACAGCACAAAGTCGTAAAAAATTGGGGCTCAAGCTTTATATTAGATAGCCATCTTTCTGGTTATACATTTCAAAGGCAAATCATTATTTAATGTAAATAATAGGGAAAAGGATTCTTTGGTCCTCAGTACATACATTCTTTGTCAAACCTTTAGCATATTCAATCCCAGGCTTTTGGAGAACATTTTTGAGGAGATGCAAAAGAAAAAACTTCTCTTGAGCATCATTGGACTAATTATTTCCATTCAGTTTATAATGGTGGAAATTTTGAATGGGTTTTTAGGACAGACATGCTAGGATTTGGCCAGTGGGGCTTGTGTATAGCCTTTTCTGCTGCACCTTCTATGGTCACTTGGTTTGTTAGGTGCATGGCTCCTCTCAGAAATGATAAGTGTGCTTTTACAAATTTATTTAGTTCACAAACATAACTAAATTATGATCAAAGAGTTTGAATTATGGCTTAATTCTATGTAATTATGTTTTGTAGGACTATATTGATGAATGTGGTGGAATTCAAGATAAAAGAAACGAAAAAGAACCAAAAAGGAAGAAAATCCAAAGTATGAAGAATAAGTTGCAACATTTCAATAGTTGATTCGGATTAGAAAATGAAGATTAAAGATGTTGCGGGTTCAATTGGATGCAATTAAAAGTCGAAGGGTTGAAAATGTAAGAGAAATAACTTGAAAGAATAAAAAATCGACTTCGAGGGCTCAAATGTAACATATGGAAGAAATTTTGCCTGAGCGACAGCCTAGTTATAAATACCGGGCAATCGCCCAACATGATTTTTTTAATTACTGAGAAGAACTTCTTGGCTTGAGCGACTACTCGAGTTTTGCCTGGGCGACAGCCCAAGCCAATCATGGCGAGAAAATCTAGTTTCCTTTTCTAAATGAAATTCTTATATAAACAAATCATGGGGAGTCTTTTAAAGCCATAGGGACGTCCAAAAACATAGACCATGTATTATACATTATTTTGGGAGGATTTGAAGAGAAAGAAGGAAAAAAGAAGAAGATTGAATCCAAGATTCAAGCTCTCACTTTAAGAATTTTAATAGGGTGATGTCTTTTCTTGATTTTTATTGTTGTGTTCTTCTTCCCATCATATTAGGCTAGAAAAATCTATACTAGGAGATCGATGAACCTTGTAATGTGATATATAATTCTTTATTCCGTATTTTGACATTAAAACACATATTGATTGTTTGAATGATTTATATGCATTTAATTGCTTCCATGATTATGGGCCCGTAATTGTGTGAATTTTGGTGGTTTGTTTCATCTATTCGAAAGAAGAGGAATAAATTCGATAAGGTATAAATCATCATAAGGTCTGATAGTGGATAGAAATATACCCCTATGCTTTGCCTGAATCTCTAAGTATTCACAAAACTACATGCATTCTCGTATATTTGCATCCGTAATAGAATATAGGCTGGTGGTGTATGAGAATAGGTACAATTCATGACGAGAGAGTGTGTTGGATAGATTTAGGAGTATTGATTCTTCAAAATTTCATCATGTTGTCAAAGTGTGGAATTAAAGTTAAATTGAATATTACTTGGGAATTCGTGAACCTAGTATATCTCACATTTAGCCTGAGTCCCAAACATCAAATTGTATTTTAGTTAATTTAAACGTTGTGTTGCATAGCATATCATCTAATTCATAATATTGGTACCTTAGCTTAGATTTAGGATTTTTTAGGACAAAAACTCATAATTGATCATTTAGATTCGGTTAAGGCCGAGATAAATACAGTTGAACTACTTAATTTTTGTAGGACAATATTCGAACTCCAAAAATCTACTTTATTACTTGTTAACGAACAGTACACTTGCGGTGATTTAAATTGAAAGAAAATATTTCGTGAAAAAATTTTTGGCATCGTTGCCGGAGATTGAGTTTAGTTTAATTTCATTTTTCTAGGCACTAATTCGAACTTTAAATTTTTATTTTTATTATTTTTTATTTATTTTCATTTAAGTTATTTTATTTTATTTTTATTATAGTTCTTCAAATTGTTTGAATCTGAGTGCTACTACTAGTTTTCTCGTAGAGTTTCATGCCAAGATCGACTGGAGGAGAATTGATTCCAATTGATCCTGAAATTGAGCGCACTTTTCATCAATTGCAAAGAAAAACTAGAGAAACACAGTTGCAAATGGCTAACGAACCGAACAACCATATTATCCCAGCTAATGAAGGAGAGGTGGTAGACGAAGGAAATGAGACTTTGAGAGATTTCTTGATTCTTCAAGTAATTCAAATCCAGTCCAGCATAGTGTATCCACCATTTGGACAGCATAATTTTCAATTGAAGACTAATGTGATATAGCTATTCCAGAATGGACACCAATTTTATGGCAAAGCCGAAGAAAATCCACATACACACATATCTCGATTCTTGGATATGTGAAACACTTCAGGTATCAAGGAATTTCAGATGATGCTATTAGGCTAAGGTTGTTTCCACATACACTATGAGATAAGGCACTTGAATGGTTTGATTCACTTCATATTGCAAACATCACTACTTGGAACGAGCTGGTTCATAAATTTTGCACGAAGTTTTTCTCAACAGCTAAGATAGCGAAACTGAGACATGAGATATTGATATTTAGTCAAGGAAAATCTGAATCATTTGACGAAAGCTGGAATAGATTCAAAAACATGTTCTGGAAGTGCCCTCAACATGGGTATGACAAAAGGACCAAAATTCGATTTTTCTATACAGGGTTACTCTCGTACCATAAAAGCGTGGTGGACTCATCATCAAATAGCTCAATATCCACACAAACAATTGATGGAGCACTGAAATTGTTTGAGAGAATGGCTACCACTTCAGCCATGTGATCCTCTGAGTGGGTGATTCAGAAGAAGCCTCCGAGTGTCTATGAGGTAGATGCATAATTAGCCTTATTAGCAAAGATTGACTTACTAGTTCATAAGGTGGAAAGTATATCACAGTTCGCGAATGCAACATATGTACGAAAACCAAATTGTGAAGAATGTGGAGCGAATTATTGTACGACAGAATGCCCAATTCTATCACAGGGAATGGAACAAATAGAGTACGCACAATCGGGTCAACGTCAACAAAACTATCAAAATTCAGACACTTACATTCCCGATTGGAAAGAACATCCAAATCTCTCATGGGGTGGTACCCAAAATCAGAATAGATCTCAGAGGCAATTTCAGCAGGAGAAGACACTTCAATTAGAAGAGATGTTTGTAAATTTCATGGAAAAGACTGAAAAATAGATAGAAGTAAATAACCAATTCATTAGGAAAATTGAAACTAGTCTCCAAAATCAGAGTGCTGCAATTAAAAACTTGGAGACGTAGATGGGACAGATGACACTCGCTATGACAAAAAGGGCACCAGATACGTTACCAAGTAATATTGAGTTGAATAATAGGGAGGATGTTCAAGCGATCACAACTAAAAATGGGATGCAACTACCTGAAAGACACGTTGAGAGGTCGAGTGTAAACAACTAGACAACACTCTCTATAGAAGAAGAGATTGTATAGAAAGACAAGCGGACACGTGAATTCACACCAAAGGAGAATTCAGAGACTTCACGGGATAAGGGCACAATTCCAGTTAACCCCTATGAGCCACCCATTCTATTTTTCCAGAGGTTGAGGAAGCACAGGATGGAGCAAAAATATAAGAAGTTCCTCGAAATCTTAAAAAAGCTCCACATCAACATTCCATTCGCCGATGCACTATTCTAGATGCCCAGCTATGAAAAGTTTCTAAAGGACATATTATTAAGTAAATACAAGCTGGAGGATCATGAGACAGTAATGCTAATCGAAGAGTATAGCGCCTGGATCTAGAAAAAGGTCCCATCAAAATTGAAAGATCCACGGAGTTTCACTGTCCCTTACACAATTGGAGATTTTTATTTTAATAAAGCATTGTGTGATCTTGGTACGAGTATTAACTTGATGCCACTCTCTATTTTCAGGAAACTAGGATTGGAAGAGCCTAAAGCAAGTAACTTTACAGCTGGCTGATCGATCACTTACACATCCATGAGAGATTATTGAAGATGTATTGTTCAAAGTGAATAAACTTATATTCTCAGCGGACTTCTTAATTCTGGACATGGGAGAAGATAAGGATGTGCCTATCATATTTCGGCAACCATTTTTGGCAACTGTGAGAGCTCTCATAGATGTGCAATAAGGACATTTGACTCTGAGACTGGGGGAGGAGCAGGCCTCTTTTAATATTTTCAAAGCAATGAAATGTCCCATCGAGCTAGACACTTGTTTTCAAATTGATGTGATTGACATAGGTATTCCCTACAATTACGAGTTAAAGAAACTGCCAGACATTCAGGAGGCCGATATGATGTACCCTCAATCCACTTTCATTGACTGAAAGGAGATCGAGGTATACACCATGGAGTCTCAAACGGATGATGAGGGAAAGTCATACTACTTGGAAAATGACAGGTTTGAAGGGTGGAGGATAACTGCAATGCGAAATAAGAGCATATTGAACAAACTATACAGGACCTCCCAAGCCATATTTAAAGTGCCATAACACACCTATACCAAAAGTCGAGCTATCGACTATAAAATAATGCTGATTAGGATGTAACCCAACGTTTCTATCCTTTCATTTATTTCGTTTTGCAATAGTTTAGGAACTTTTCATTTTTTAGCAGTATCAATAGTTTTACGTCATCGATCATACATCCCTATCACATGGAGTCTAGGCATGGTCCACACAAGTCCCAATGCACTAAGCACGAGTCATGAGGTTGAAGTCCTATTTTAGTAAGTCATGTGTCAAATTGAACAAAGTGCATGTTTTGAGTGACGTTTCATTGGTGATTCACATGTTTGTATTATGAACCCTATGTTGAGACATAAATTATGCATTATGCATACCAACAATGTACACATGCACCTTGATCCAAGTTTGGGGGATTTGTGCACTAAATAGGTTATTTCTTACCTCAGTTGCATCTGTTTACGCCATGTGAACTAATATGCATACTTTGCACTTTTACAAGATACCGCAAAAAGAATGTCACAGGGAAAAGAGAAACACTGTGGGTCCTAGTTTTCATTCACCACCTCCATATAGATCAAGGAAGTACTCGTATCCCATCTTGCGTTTTTAGTTTATTATTGTCCTTCAATTATGTCTGTTTACACTTTTATTTCATCTTCACATTGAGGACAATATATTATACAAGTTTGGGGGTGGGTGACATAATCTTGGACACAAACATCTTTTCATCATTTTGCCTATATTTATCAATATCTATGTTTCATGACTGCATATTATGTGCTTGATGAGTGTTAAAAAATTTTCTTTGCATTTTATTCAGTTTGTTGTATTTCCATTCTTGCATGCTTGTGTGGGCTTGATAGCCTTGCCAGCTATGATGTGATTATTGAACTGGTATAAATTATAAACTGTGGATATGGTGCTGAATAGATTAACCAATACTTATTGATGTAATACTTGACATTCTTTATGCATGTCACTCATGCTCAACATGTTAGGTTAGTGATTGGGGTTTTGAACATAAAGTAGGAGAATAATGATAACCCTCTACTAAATCAAATAATAAACCACCTTAAGATAGTTTGGAGATGGTTGAGCAATCATAGGAAAGCATTGAGATAAGTGGGGGCTCCGTGCATGAATTTTATTGTGCGGATTGCCTAGACCAATGAAATGAAAATTAGGTGAAAAACATAAATTGGGGGTTGGTTTTGGAGGCCAAATGTCTAGAAAAATAATAAAGGGCATAAATCTAACTTGTGAAAACAGGATACATTTTTCCATGTATTTATGATTCGAGCAAGTAAGCCTGTAAGAATATTTTAAAATTTGGTGCCCTAAAGCCAACTGACTTGAGAGTCATCGGCCCAAAGCTCATTATATGGGTCATATAGAAAGTAAGAGGGAAAGACGTGAATAAAAAGTCATCTGATCGAGCCTTTATAACTCGAGTGAATAAGCCTGCAAAGGTTTAAAACTTGGTGCCCGAAAGCCAACTAGTTTGGGAGTCATTGGTTTAAAGCTTGCCATAAGGGTTATACAGAAAGCAAATGAGAAGATGACGTAAAAAATTATCAGAAAATAAGTGAGAAAAGACACGATAACATCAAGAGGCCCTTGGACATTTGGTTAAAGAAACTATATCTTTGAGGTGAGCTTAGTAACTTAGTTTAATCTTAAGTGTTGACGCAATCAAATCTGGAGAGCCTTCATTTGTTGACATGTGAACTTGTGATAGTGAGATCTATCCAAACTAAGAGAGAATAAGGACTATAGTTACCTAAAATCCTAACTTTAAAACACAACCCCGGGATAACTTAGTGAAAAGAATAAGTTTGGGAGGGGGGTTGTGTACCTCTCGAGCGAAGTAAGGACATATTTGACCACTTTGGGTTGGGACTAACCCCATTATGAACTAAATATGTTAGCATGATTTCACACACGCACGTCGGGTATACAATTAACAGGTAAAGGTTGATTTCATTCTTGCAATAATCAAATTTTACTTTTTTTTGAAGTCAAATATTTAGTCCAATCCCAAGACACGGTAGGTTATTAAGCAATGTTTGTTTAGTATTGAGCCACTATCTTGTTTGAGGACAAACAATAGTTCAAGTTTGAGAGGTTTGATAAGTGTGTTTTTACCCATTTATTTAGTTCATAAACATGACTTAATTATGATCAAAGAGTTTGAATTATGGCTTAATTCTATGTAATTATATTCTGTAAGACTATATTGATGAATGTGGTGGAATTCAAGAGAAAAGAAACGAAAAAGAACCAAAAAGGAAGAAAATCCAAAGTATGAGGACTAAGTTACAACATTTCAATAGTTGATTCGGATCACAAAATAAAAATTAAAGATGTTGTAGATTTAATTGGATGCAATTAAAAGTCAAAGGGTTGAAAATGTAAGAGAAATAACTTGAAAGAATCAAAAAATCAACTTCAAGGGCTAAAATGCAACATATGGAAGAAATTTTGCCAAGGCGACAGCCCAATTATAAATACCGGGCGATCGCCCAACATGATTTTTTAATTATTGAAAAGAAATTCTTGGCCTGAGTGACTACCCGAGTTTTGCCTGGCGGTAGCCCAAGCCAATCGTGGCAAGAAAATCTGGTTTCCTTTTCTGAATGAAATTCTTATAGAAACAAATCTTGAGGAGTCGGGTAACAGCCACAACCAAAAACCAGCACCACCCGCCGCCCAAGCCACCGGAATCACCCACCACCGTAATCTTCTCACCGCCGTCTACAACCTCCCACCAACGCCCGCCCACTATTTCGCCGGTAACAGTCCCAATCTCCAAAAACCCTCCCACCCTTAACACAAAACAACCCTCCCCCCGACACCCAACCCGCCGACCGCCACCTCCATAGGGGATGGCAAGCCCTTCTCTTCACTCTCCCCCATCCCACCTGGCCTCATGCCACCCAAAACAGCCCCGACCTCCATCCAAACCGCGGTCGTTCCAAGCACCGCCCATATTTTCGGCCACACCTAGTCTTCGAATCATCCTCCAAATATCTCCACTACCCCAGCCGGTGACTCTTATGGAGTATTATCAACCAATGCAGCCAAGATTCTCAATGTTCAGAACGCAGAAACTTTCCAGACGGGATCGTGTGATAAGGGTGTTTCAATTGGTGAACTTTATGTTTTGCAAGTGAATAATTCAGCACCTAATCATTCAATTGAGGGTGAATTGGGACAATTGAAATCAAAAACATATGCAAAGGTGTTAAATGGGTCTCAAGTAAATGACTTAGACTTAGATACATATCCTCTGAAATTAAATTATGTTAAGCCCCAGTTTGATAATGGTCGAGTGAAGGTGGTTCTGCCTGTAGATGTGGCTACCTCGGGTTGTGAAATGTGGAGGACGACTTTGGTTGGTTCATTTGTTGGCAAGAAATTAGCTTTTCATGTAGTGAATTCTATTGCTCATAAACTGTGGGATATATTTGGCCTTAAGGAGGTTTTATCCTCAGATGCTGGGTTCTATTTTTTCAAATTTGATTCTCTCCGCCAAGCTTTATTAGTTCTCGAAGGAGCGCCTTGGCATATGGCTAACAGGCGACTCATTTTGAAGCATTGGCAACCTAATATGACTCTGGCTAAGGAGAACTTAAGTTGTATTCCTGTTTGGGTGAAACTTTATAATATTCTTTTTGAGTACTGGACGGTAGAGGGATTGAGTCATGTAGCTAGTGCTGTGGGACGTCCTCTACGGGCAGATGCGATCACTCTTGTGTGTAAATGTCTTAGCTATGCACGTGTTTGTGTTGAGATTAATGCATTGGAGGAGTTAGTGGAGGATTTTGACTTCCATTGCACGAATGGAGATTGGATAACTATTCATGCTCAGTTTGAATGGGTTCCCATTAAATGTTCGAAATGTGGGATATTTGGCCACAATTGCTCTTCTCAAACTATGCCTAGTGAGAGTAAGGGTAAGCTTGCAAAAGTTTGGGTTGCTAAAGATAAGGCTGGACAAAGTGGTGTAGCTAATGAGAAACCACCTATTGAGGATGAATGGACACAAGTCTCACATAAGAGGAAGTCTACAGTTAGTGTTGATTCTGGGGTTGATGTGCCTATTTCTAAGGAGGTCCAAGGAGAGGTTGATCTGGTGTTTGTCAATGTGGCTCATGTAGATGTTGTTGAATCTTCTCCACCTAGTGCTCCTAATTTGCATCTTGAGGTGTCGAATGTGCTTATTGAGACTTCTCAAATTGGGGTAGAAGGTGAAGTTTCTCCAGATTCTCTTGCCATTCTAGGTGAAGATGATAGTGATACTTCTGTCTCGCAGTCTAACACGTTAGCTACGAAAGCTAGAGATTCACTTTAGAAAAAGAAGAATGGGTCAGGAGGCAAGCATAAGAAAGGCAAGAAGCATCACTCCCCTAGGGGAGATAGATGGCACTAGTCATTTTGAGGTTGTGATTCTCTCCTTGACTTTAATTATGTTTTTTGGATGCTGGAATGTCAGGGGGTTAAACGACCCCATCAAACAATCTGAAGTAAAGAACCTTATTGCTTCCAATAAGCTTTCTTTATGTGGGTTAGTGGAAACTAAAGTTAAGGAAAAGAATCAAAATAAGGTGGCGAATGCCATCTTCAACTCTTGGAGTGTCCTTTCGAATTATAATTGTTCTCTGATTGGTAGAATTTGGGTTTGTTGGAATCTAATTGATGTAGATGTCTTGTTGGTAGGTTGCTCTGCTCAAGCTGTCCATGTTCGTGTTAATGCATGTAATGGTAAATGGAGTTGTGTGGTGTCAGTGGTATATGGGGATAACATCCCAGTTAAGTGTGTTGATCTATGGGACGATTTCGTAGCTAGGCATGGAGGTTTTGCACACTTTCCATGGTAGTCATGGGGAACTTCAAGTTTGTTCTCTCTCTCCTTCAGAAGTGGCAGGTGGTTCTTCTTCTTGGCCTGCATGGCAAGATGATCTTGGGAATTGCATGACGACAGTAGGGTTGGTCGATTTGAAGTTTGA
>NW_019262588.1:0-1911 GCF_002742605.1 Olea europaea var. sylvestris | reverse complement strand
TCTTCGACTTCGCTGCCCTAGGGTGACTTGGTATCACATTGTATGGTTCCCTAAATGTATTCCTAGACATGCATTTATCCTTTAGTTAGTAATTCAAGGTGGCATCTATACACTGACAAAGCTTCTTAGCTTTGGTTTGGTACAGTCTATTCGTTGTGTGCTATGTGGATGTTTAGTGGAGGATCTGGATCATCTTTTCTTTGCTTGCCCATTTTCTGAGCGTGTTTGGAATGCTCTGCATGCGAAATGTAACTTGCCTTGGGTCCAACAGAGTTGGCTAGACACTCTTTCTTGGATGGAACAATTTCGAGGGAGGTCAATGTCCTCCATTGTTATTCGGTTAATGTTTGCGACTTCGATTGATGCTATTTGGCATGAACATAATGCTAGAACCCATGGAGAGGCTCCTAAAAATGAGTCTACTGTTATTCAAGATATTGTTTTTACTATTTATGCACGAGTTAATTTGTGTAGGAGTTTGGTTCCATCTAATGAAAATAGATGGCTCTAATGCTCTTGGGGGTTTTCTACAGATATTTTTTATTCTCGTGATTAGAATATGATCACTTTTCTAGATTTTTGTTATTGTTGTTAGGAAGGCATTAATTCCTAGCATTTTTTCTTGGGGTATGCCCCTGTAATTTGTACTTATTTTTATACTTTGGATATAATATACTTACCTTATCCAAAAAAAATCTTGAGGAGTCTTTTAAAACCCTAGGGACGTCCAAAAACATAGACCACACATTATATATTATTTTGGGAGGATTTGAAGAGAAAGAAGAAGGAAGAACAAGAAGATTCAATACAAGATTCAAGGTCTCACTTCAAGAATTTTAATAGGGTGATGTCTTTTCTTGATTTTTATTGTTGTGTTTTTCTTCCCATCATGTTAGGCTAGAAAAATCTATACTAGGAGATCGATCAACCTTTTAATGTGATATTTAATTCTTTGTTCCGTATTTTGACATTAAAACACGTATTGATTGTTTGAATGATTTACATGCATTTAATTGCTTCCATGATTATGGGCCCGTAATTATGTGAGTTTTGGTGGTTTGTTTCATCTATTTGAAAGAAGAGGAATAGATTCGACAAGGTATAAATCATCGTAGGGTTTGATAGGAGATAGAAATATACTCCTATGCTTTGCGTGAATCTCTAAGTACTCACAAAACTACATGCATTCTTGTATATTTGCATCCGTCATAGAAATATAGGCTGGTGATATATGAGAATAATTACAAGTCATCTCAAGCGAGAGTGTTGGATAGATTTAGGAGTATTGATTCTTCAAAATTTCATCGTGTTGTCGAAGTGTGGAATTAAAGTTATATTGAACATTACTTGGGAATTCATGATCCTAGTATATCTCACATTTAACCTGAGTTCCAAACATCACTTGCATTTTAGTTAATTTAAATGTTGTGTTGCATAGCATACCATCCAATTCATAATATTGATACTTTAGCTTAGATTTAGGATTTCGTAGGACAAAAACTCATAATTGATCATTTAGATTCGGTTAAGGTCGAGATAAATACAATTGAACTACTCAATTACTGTGGGATGATATTCGGACTCTAAAAATTCACTTGATTACTTGTTAATGAACCATACACTTGCGGTGATTTAAATCGAAAGAAAATATTTCGTGAATTGGAAACTTTAAGTTGCCAGTGTTGAAGCCTAAAATCGATTAGTCAAATGCTCTATCTTTCATTATTCTCTAGTCAGAATACAGAATCTGTAGATTGCTTCGAAATCTGTTTTCTATTTTCTGTTTTCCCATTTTGCTCTATCAAACTTTGTGGTCAATGTTGAAGTGTAGTATCAATTAGTTAAATTTCACTATCTTTTATTGTTCTCTAGCCTTAGCTTTGTCGAGCAGCACAAACATAAATTGCAAAA
>NW_019262587.1:453413-454185 GCF_002742605.1 Olea europaea var. sylvestris | reverse complement strand
GAGGACATAATATTTATCTTTACTTGGATTGAAAGTTGTGCGCAATTTTAATGTTTTCATATTCACATATTTAATTAGATTTTGGACTTTAGAATCTCTTGTTTGAAACATGAAAGAGTCGAGACTAATTGTCCAAATTCTCAAATGAAAGTCCAAAGTAAAATTCTCGTAATATTCCATGTGAGAGCAATCTACACCATTAATTTTAAACTTATCCGCGCCAGATTTTCCACGTAAGAAGGATTGATGTATATCCGGAATTTATTCTTGAAATAAATAGGCCTCTTTTCTTTTGCTTAAAGCAATAAAGTTATTACCATAAATGGATCCAATAATATTCTTATATGTATTTTCCTTTATTTTTAGTACAAAGGCGATGTAACAGTTACTGGGAAATTTCCTTGAAGTTTCTTCATTTCTCTCTACAGTGGAAACTTTACAGTTCTGCATATATTTGTGCATTAAATGTTGTAAAAATTCATAGCCGGTGAGTTTTGTCTCTTACTCAAGTGCTCTTAGTGAAATAGTTTTGAGATTTTCGAGTTTAGATTCATTTTTCGAAGTAATGTGCATGTATTGGATGTGAATTTGCGGAGATATCTAAGCGATGTTCATATCTCCTGCATATTTGACAGAAAATCGAGAATGAGGAACCAAGAGGGAAATACGTTGCCGTACGGGCGTCACCGGAATGATCTTGAAATGGGTACCAGTAGCACCGACTTCCATGATGATGACGAAGTAGGTTCTGGACCGTTTGATATAGTTCGAA
>NW_019262587.1:442479-444385 GCF_002742605.1 Olea europaea var. sylvestris | reverse complement strand
AGCAAGAACGATGCTTGAAAGACCCCTTGATTACATAACCCAGAGATCCAACCCGATGTTTTTGAACACCACAAGAAATCACTTTTTTGATAAGTTCGATTTGCCCATTGAAGAACAAGATAATTGAAGAGAAAAGCTTCGAGAGAATTTTTATTCAATAGTTCATATGAAAAGTCTTTTATATTACAATGAGAAAATAAACCTATTTATGCTAAAAACTTAGCAAGTAGTTTGAAAAGGAATAAAGCTCTAAAAATATAAAATTTACCAAAATTAAGTATTTTAGACAAAATAAAACTCTTAAGAATATAGAAATTACCAAAAATAAAGAATTCTAACCAAAACTTAAACTCGTGAATTTTGGAAAGTTTCCCTTCTTGAATTGACGTTGCAGATCATATCACCATCACTTCCAAAATCACATCCCATTGTATATATTGAAAAATATTCCAACAGTTCTAAGTTTTTGGTTGAAAAAGTAGTGCAATTTATTTGAATAGAAAAACTTTTTCATTGTTTAAGTATTTGGTTTTGTAGAATGTTTTTCCTAATTAATGAAAATGAAGATTTTCCTTATTAATGAAAATGAAGATGATGTGTTATTATTTTGATTTCTTTTTAGAATAATAATTTCTTATTCCTTTAAGTTCGGGTTGTATTATTCATTTGCATTTTAACTACAAGAAAATAAAAATAAAGCTTGTCTAGCTTCTTTTAATAATTTACTCAATATGCTCCGAGGAGATGTCTAAGCTAATACATATCCTATTTTGATCAACATTTATGTGTAATGGTCTGTATAGGCTCCAGTTAGCTTGAAATTTTTTACCAAGCCTCAACGAGAGGATTTAAGTAAACGGTGTTTAGATCGTCAAGGAGGCATTTGGTCTTCATAACGAAATTGATACTTTTATCCTTGATAAAAACCCAAAATTTATTTTACTTTCGTTTGTTATCCCATAAGCTTTGTACTAATATTCAGGTTGTTGGCGACTAAATGGTTTTTCGTTATATGCTTTGATGAACGATTATTCGAGAATTCATATGCTCATTCAAATAAAGTTTGACCATTGTACTTCTTTTAAATATCCCAATGAAGGAAGATAGTTGGTTTTCTTGTCAAGTATTATTTTGCCCAGCTGTTCAAACTGCACGTTCTATGCACTTAATCCTTTGCTACAATTTGTATTCTGCTTGTAAGATGATATATTACTGCATTACTGGGATACTGTGTTTTGGCATGATGTTGATGCACTATTTTTGGTTTTGATGTAAAATTAATACTGTCCATTTCAGCAAGCTGCACTTGTGTTGAACGCTTCTCGTCGATTTCGATATACTCTGGACTTGAAAAAGGAAGAAGAAAAGAAGGAATTGATTGCTAAGATTAGAGCGCATGCTCAAGTTGTTCGGGTAATTTATGTTTCTTGTTCTTTCGTGGATAATAAAAAATTGAGTATTTTACCAAAGTTGATTAATTGTTTTTGCTTATCAGGCCGCTTTTCGTTTCCAAATTTCTAGGCAAGATGCAAATGGTAATTCTCTTTATTTTTTTACCTATTTATAAATATCAATTATAGTTTTCTGTACAGTTACTAATTACAATGTTACATTTCTACTTTTAGTACTAGAAACTCCAGAGCCTTTACCTCGATTGACGACCACCCAAGTTAACAATTTCGATATTAGCATGGAGGAGCTAGTTTCAATGACCAGGGAAAATGATCTTACTTTTTTGAAGCATATTGGAGGGGCAAGTTCTCTATAATCATAACGTTTGTCCATTTCCGTGTTTGCTTTACTAAACAATAATCACATTAATCCTTTTTGTTACTTTGATTTCTTTTCTTTGCTTCCTTTTTTGGGCACAGGTTAAAGGAGTGGCAAATAAATTAAAATCAAATTT
>NW_019262587.1:431037-436663 GCF_002742605.1 Olea europaea var. sylvestris | reverse complement strand
CTAGTGATGGCAATTTACCCCGCCCTGCCCCGAATGGGGCAAAAAATCCCGCCCAGTCGAGGGGCACGGGGCGCGGGGTGGGGTACCCGCCCCATGAATTTTTTTTTTAATATAAAAGGTTAGGTTTCAATTTGCTTCAAATAGAAGGATGACCTATTTTCTAGTATCCTCAATTGTAGAAGTTTATCAAACTTGACTAATTTATATATACCATTATGCTGCTTTGTCAAATTGATATTATATTAATAAAAACAAATATAAAAAGATATAACATGTTCAACTAAACAAATTTGAAAATCTATATATTTGCATAAATTAAAGTGTGTGAGGTTACAACTTTTGTAATAATATCAAAGGAAAAAAACACAAAAAAACCTTTTTCATTATAATAATCAATGTTGTGTACCAATTCCAATAGCGAGCATTATATTTAAGATTTGTAGTGTTTATTTTGGATATTAACTTTGTCAGTTTGAGTGTTATCCGTATTTTATTGAACTTGAAATTAAAAAAAATAAAAATTAAACGGGGCAAGAAATAGGGCAAAAAAATACCCCGTCCCGCCTCGTCGAAGGCTGGGCGGGGTACGGGGTGGGGCGACCTTGCCCCGCCTCGTTGCCATCACTAACTAGTTCCTAAATTTGATTCTTTTCTAAGGAACTCATCTCCTTTTTCATTGCCTTAAACCACTCCCTGCATTGTTCACTCTTCATCACATTTTCAAAGGTTTTTGGCTTTTTATCACTAGATCCTCATAGCTAGCATGAGCAAAAGCTAACTTAGATTCATATCCGAATCTTCTAGGCTCTCTCATTCATCTTCTCTCTATTCTTAATTAAGTTGTAGTTTGCTAAGGGAATTACTACTTCAAGATGCTTTTCTATCACTATTTCCTCTGTATTCTCCACCTCAAGATCTTGAACTTAAGTCTCCACCTCACTAGAAGTGGCAGTGATAGATGTACTAAGTTTTCCTAACTCCATCTTCAACTGATTTATCGCGTCACCTTTCGCTTCTTTACACACAGGTTCAGAATCAGTCTTAAGGCAAAACATCTCAACTTCATTAAACTTGACATCTCTATTCACAATGATCTTAACTCCCTTTTGGCTTTTATCCCATAACTTGTAACCCTTGACACCTAACATATTTCCTAGCTTTAGGTTGAAGCTTTCCTTCATTCTGAGGAAAAAAAGTAGCACAGCTAAAAATTCAAAGCATAAAATAATCACTTGGTTTACAGGACCATCTTTCACGAGGAGTATCACCATTCAATACAGCAGATGGAGTCAAATCAATCAAATAACAAATGGTCATACTAACTTCACCCTAAAATGACTTTGGGACACTAGAACTTAATATCATGCAACACACTTTATCTAGTATGGTTATATTCATTCTTTCAACTATACCATTTTGTTGGGGAGAGTAAGGAACAGTCTCATGCCTTGTTTGTCAAATTCAGTATTACAAAACTTGAGGCCGTTATCAGTTCTCAAATATTTAATCTTTTTGTTAGTTTGTTTCTCAATTTGTCTTTTCCAATTATTAAAACTATGAAAAGTATCAGACTTATTTTTCAAAAGATAAATCCACACTTTTCTCATGTAATCATTAATAATAGACAAAAATGCCTATTTCCACCCAAGGTGGGATTATTAGCAAGACCCAACAATCAAGCATGCCTTTAGTTTTATGTATATTCATAGAAAAAGAAGATCTATGATATTTACGAAGCACACGATGATCATAAAAAGATAAATCAGACACTATCATTACCAAAAACACCATTTTTATTAGGGAGTTTAAGACCCTTAATGCCCACGTGTGCTAGTCTATTATGTCATTTATGTGTATGCTCGGCTTTGGTAGAAGAGTTAAAGGAATCTATACCTTTTATCAGTTTCACTTCCCCAATAATGATATAAATATCATTTCTCCTGGTTCCTTGATGGAAACAAGTGCATTCTTGACCAATTTTAGTACTTCATTTTCAATTTTACCAATAAAGTCCGCATTTTCATGTCTCCCTACTAAAATTAAGTTCCTAAACAGTTTCAAAATATATCTAACATCTTTTAAAGTATATACAAAATCAGTTTCAAACTTTAAGGTAATATAACTAACTCCAGCAATAGTATAAGTAGAATTGTCACACAGCACAACATACCCATAATTTGATTGTTGCAAGTTTTCAAACCAAACTTTTTTGTAATATTACATGAAAATATACACCAGACTCAAGTATCCACTCATATAAATGAAAATTGACATTTAGATTCAATTCAGCGGGATAAGCAACAGGACTTGTAATTATTTACACTTCACCATCATCAACATCGGAAGCGAAATACAACACATATAGTTATTCTCTCATATACTTATTCCTTCTTTACCCATTCAGCTTACCATTCTCTTTATAGTTGTCTTTTATAAAATGCCCTTTGTTTCCATAGCCATAATACTTCATAACCTTAGTCCTAGATTTTGATCTAGACCAGCCTTTACCCTTATTTTTGCTTCCATTATTACTTGACTCACCACTACCATGGAACCCATCATGACTGTTTTGCCTAAACTGAGTTCTACACACTCACCATGTGAATCTCACTATCTTTTTTATTTTTATCATGTTTTTCATCTTTAATCTCCGTCTCCCTACTTCTAAGAGAGTCAATGACAATTTCAGGCATCAAAGTGTCCCTACTGTACTTAAATCGCATTCTTAACTTCCTTATAAGTGTCAAGTATGGAATTAAGTAAAATTATGGCCTTGTAGGTTTAGATACCGACTCTTCACAGTTAATAATATCTTGAACAAGTTTGTTAAATACGTCTAAATTGTTATCAAGGTCCTTTCAAAGACCCATTTTAAAATTGAAAAAATGTTCAAGTAAGTAATGCTTTTTTGGAGTATATTTGAGCAAATACAGGTCCTACAATTTTTTGCAATGCTCTCTAGGGGTTTTCAATTTACCCACTATTTTCAAAATAGCGTCGGACAAGTGTAAAATGATTAAAGTATAAGCAAGCTTACCGAATTCTTCTTTTTGTTCTTTTGAAAAAATCAGCAGAAAAGTTACCGTTAATGGTTTTTGAAACCTTTTATTGGACCAAAATACATCTCATCTTTTGTTGTTATATAGAAAAATCATATTTTCCTTTAAAAATTCTCAAATCAAAATTGTGAGTTGTCATTTTTATTAATCAATCCAATAATCCTAGGGTCCCAGATAATATACGCCATTCTAGATTCACTGGGTTTTATAAGATTTGCGATCTTAGATCAAGGGAATATTTGAACGGGTGAGGTCTAGGTATTTTATCCAATAATCCTAGCGTCCTAGACAATATACGCCATTCTAGATTCACAGGGTTTTATAAGATTTGCGATCTTAGATCAAGGAAATATTTGAACGGGTGAGGTCTAGGTATTTTGCCAGAATTAACGAGGCAACAACAAAATACGTCACTAAAACAATTTCAACCAAAGCAATTCCACACAGTATACCACAAAAGTAATATGGATTTTTTAAAAATAAATACTTCAATCACACAAGAGCGAGTAATTCCTAATCTCTAGCATAAGTAATGGTTTTCCCACTTAGTAACACCTACCCTGCACGATGATGCGCTAGTGTTGAAATTTAACTAGAATAAGACAATTTACTTGAGCAGACGATGCCTGAAGGTTAGTAAAATTGAGAAATGTGAATCTGCTACTTTAGGGACACCATTATTCGTCCTAAAGTTTCAGCAAATGTACCAATGCGATTGACCATTGATCACAAACCGAGCGTCCAGGTACTAAACTATCCAAATTTTTCAGAAAATAATATGAACAAACTCTCTGAAGAAAGCTTCTTCAAATTCGCCAACATGCGCCGCCTACATGCAGCCGTCAGAGATCTACCCACCGCCATAGCTGGCCATCACTTCCTTAACACATCATCTAAAAAGAATCGTCTCTACCTGTTGAGTATTAGAATGGCCTCCGTTCCCCGGTCGGTGATTGGTTTAGCCAAAATCAACAATTTCAGGTTTGGTTGCTTAGAAAAATGGTGGGATTTCAATGTCTTTTAGTTGATTTATGGATGGAAAGTGCCCATTCCAGACTCTAATACCAGATATTATGTTGAAGAGAAGATCATTAAGGCTTTTCCTGGGCTCAAGATCTCCAATCAATCAACACCACACGGAAAGAGACCCAAAATCCCTCAACCACTTCACACTTATGGTTGCTTCTTGTTCACCCACTTAGGATGCACAAAAGAAGGTATAATCATAGTATAAGATTAGCCATAAAGGTAGTAAAGTGATGAAAAGCAGTAGTAAAGAACACAAATAGAAAGCCACCCGTTTTCTATCAAAGGTAGGGAAGCAGAAACGCATGCATTGAGGACCAAAAGAGAGACGGCCGAAATAAATAGGTAACATTAGTGTACAGTAGCAAATCAAGCCCAATAGGAGGGTAAGTGGGCTGAGTGTATCGCTACGTAGTTCACATTTATAAGTCATTCAAATAAGTGGAAATGGGCCATAAGTAGTACTAATTAAATTAGGTTGGTTCCAGTGGCCCAAACAGTTTTGGGCCGAGTCATTTCATTGAGGTGTCGATTTGTTGTTCAGTCATTTTTGTTGATGCCATTTGAGAAAATTTATTGAGATACATCATCGCTCGAGAGTCGTTTGACAACAATTTGCCCAACAATTACTTTTTCTAATTTGAATTTACATTCTTACCGAAAGGTTTTGAAGATGCTTAAGGCATATTACTTGCGATGCAAGGAAATTTATCGGCTCCTAAAATTGTGGTGGCATGTTACTCATGTGTGCATGACATTGGCTACAAATTTGAAATGGACTTCTACTTTAATGTCAAATGACTAGGATTTGTAACCTACGGAAAGCATTTTAACTTTTGGCACAATGTATATCTAAGTCCGTTGGATATTTTATATATGTTCTTATTTTTTTTCGATAGGTACGTTATTTTTTTAATCAAGGAATTTGGCATTCTTTGTTGTTTGCATATTCACTAGTTTTTCAAGGTTTAAACATCGCCATATTATATTTTACTAAAATGTGATGTTTTCGGTAAGGAATATTTCGAGGATGAATAACCGTATAATATAAGAGCTGGAAATATTAAGTAGCTGTATGCTTCAAGTTCAAAAAGATCTAGGGCCTAGCTTGTCTTTGGTTTATGATGTTACTAATGTTGTAGCTGTAACTATCTTGTTTTTAATTTTTTACATTGTAAAAGCTTTGCATAAATGATGTACACTTTGTTGTGGCTGGTTGTTTACAGAGTGGTGGAGCCCTGGAGGTTTCTGGATCACCAACAGAAAAGGCCATTCTTCAATGGGGAGTTAATGTAATTCAGTTAATTCCATTTTGCCTGTTACTAGATTCTTTGTTCTCTTCATTGAATTGATTTGATTAATTGTTGTCTCCTGTAGCTTGGGGTGGATTTCAACGCTGCAAAATCAAAATCAATGATAATCCATGCTTTTCCATTCAACTCAGAGAAAAAGCGAGGAGGTGTTGCTGTGAAATTGGTAATTGGAGAAATCAGTTCTGATGTTATATATTGTTTACATCTTTCTCTTTCTACTGGATAGTT
>NW_019262587.1:405281-423252 GCF_002742605.1 Olea europaea var. sylvestris | reverse complement strand
GATTTTAATGACTTGAAACATCGGACCCACTAAGGTAAATTTTGTATAGGTTTTATAATAAAATCAAGAAATTAGGAAAGTGGAAGTCCTAAAATTCCATTTATACATTTTTACATTCGTGGCAAAGTAAGCCAAAACAAGATCTCTAGAATTACAACTCCAAAAGAACATTCACTATGCTCCTAAAGCATCTTAGATATTTGGTTTTAGCTTTTATAGTAACAAGAATGTTGACCTTCAAATAATGATCAACAAAATCCTCTCATCTAATCAGAATTTTTTCCTTCCTATCTTACTTTACTTGATGCTTAAAAAGGAATAAGAGGAAAAATTATTATTTGGGAGGAAGATATTCAAATATTGCAACCTTTTTTTTTCGTTTTTGGACGAGACTATTTATAAATTTCTCTTTCGGCCTTGGAAGCAATTGGTTTTTTTGGTTAATGATAAGTGGCGGTCACTTAATGGATGATTTCTAACTTATTTTGTTGTGGTCATGCTTTAAACATATATTCACATGTGATAATGATTTTTAATGACGAGAGACAATTCACCTTTTTAGGATGCCAGCTCTTGTGCTTCATGAATGCTTGCTTTTATTGCTAAGGGCTCGTGTATTTTTAAATTCTTAATCATGTTCGCATAAAGAGTCATGGGTTCGCTTGTTATTTCTTTGTAATTAATTATTGTTAATAACTAATCCCCAAAGTCCGAGTTTAATTATTTATGTTTAAATGTAGGACTTTCTTTTTTATATATAAGTTTATTCTATACTTTAGTATGTCAAAAAAAAGGTGAGTTTGGATAATCTATTCCATATTAGTCCTCGAAATTCGAGTTTAACTATTTATGTTAAGTGGCGAACTTAAGGACGAACAGGTGTTATAATTCCCAAAATTTATTTTGTGCATTATTGATAATTAATGTGTGATTAGATGAAACAACTCCTTAATAATTATCTTTTCTGAATGCATTTTTTTAAGTCTACTCCATCATACTCTGAAGTTTGTATAAGATTTGGTGATGAGGATGTTGATGAAGAAGTACATTTTTTGTTTAAATATTCAATTAAGACCATTCTGGATTAGGTAATATGGTTGTATTATTACTCTATTTACATTTCTTATTTAATATATAGGAATCAGTTTTGAGTTTTGACGTATGCTAGTAAGAGTTGTGGGGAAGAATGAAGATTGAATATGAATTGAGGTTGGAGCTTTTGAGTTATTGAGTAGTAATCAAGTTCGATGCACAAGGATCTTAGGACAAAGATATTCTTTAGTATTGTTATATTGATAATATTGTTTGTTAAATTCAAATTTTGCATTTGAGAATTAGGATATTTTTTGCATTTTCATTGGGGATGTTGTTTGCTACATTGGCTTAGTATTATATTTTTGTTTTCATTGACTTTTTTTCATAAATTTTTCTTTTAAATTTGATGGTTGGATCTATAAAAAATAATTTATTTTCATGATTATTAATGATCCAAACCGAGTTACAAATCGAACCAAATCGAATCGATTTACGTGGTTATGGTATAGTTATAGTATGGCCAAAAAAATGGTGGTATGATGATGGTTTTGGCCAAATCGAATCGAACCGTTGCCAACCCTATTCAAGCCTTTGCCGAATTATCATCTTCTTTTTCTTCTTTGTTCTCCATTGCCCTTTTTATTTCTATTTACAATCTCACACGATATTCGTCATTTTATTGTGATGGAGACATAATTTACGCTCGCTACGATCAAAATGATGAATCAAGACATAATGTGTTTGGACAAATTTGATGGTGCCAACTTTACAAGATGGCAAAACAAACTTAAATTCCTTCTGACGGCATTGAAGATCTTCTATGTGCTTGATCCAAAATTGGAGCCAATTCCCGATGCAACATACAAAGACATCGATAAAGTCATACAAGAAGAAAGAAATGGGAAGATGAATTAATATGTCATGGCCAAATTCTGAATGCACTATCGGATCGACTATNCAAAATTGATTAGTAAAGGCAATGTGGAACTCATTTTTACTTCGAGAAAGACAACCAAATTGACAAATGTTCTTCATGTACCATAAATGAATAGAAATCTAGCAAGTAGAGTTCTTTGGAAAAACTAGGAATAAAGTTTGTTTTTTATTGCAGAAAACTTGTTCTAACCCATAACGGGCACTTTGTTAGAAATGACTATTCCACCGAAGGAATGGTCAAATTATGTACTTTTGAGGATGATTCTAATAAAAATAAATTATTTGCGTATGTTGTTGATTCTTATAATTTATGGGATGGTTGATTAGCATACATAGGAGTTAGTACTATGAAAAGAATGATTAAATGTAGATTAATACAATGTGAAATTGATAACTCAAAAAAATGTGAAACATGTGTTAAATAAAAAATTATTAAAAAATCATTACATAGTGTAGTAAGATCAACAAGTTTACTTGAACTTGTTCATTCTTATATATGTGAATTAAATGACATGCTAACTAGAGGTGGTAATAGATATTTTATTACTTTCATTTATGATTGTTCAGTAGTTATGTATATTTGTTAAAACATAAAGATAAAGCATTTAGTGCCTTTAAGACATATAAAGTTGAAGTTGAAAATCAATTAAGAAGAAAATTAAAGTAAGAAGTGATAGAGGTGGAGAATACTTCTCTAATGAATTCAATAAGTTTTGTGAACAAAATGGAATAATATATCAAGTTTCTACACCTAAAACACCATAACAAAACGGTCTAGTAGAAAAAAAAAAGAATAGAACATTCTTAGAAATGATAAACGCCGTGTTATTAAACTCTGAATTACCTTTTAATTTATGGGGTGAAACTTACTTAGTGATTGTCATATGATAAATAAGATTCCTATGAAAAGAATAAGATCTCTCCATATGAAATATGGAAAAGGTAAGAAACCAAATATTAATTATTTCAAAGTGTGGGAGTGTCTTACTTATTATAAGAACACTAATCCCAAGAGAATCAAATTAGCTCCTAGAAGTATCTAATGTGCCTTTGTATGATATGCTCTTAATAGCAAAGCGTATAGGTTGTTAAATTTTGAATCAAATGTTATAATAGAATCAAAGGATGTGGAATTCTCCGAGAATGTATTAGTAGCAAGGAAATCTGAAAATGATAAAGATATTTCAAATTCTAGAGACCTACAAGAAGAGACATTTATAAGAGATGTTGAAAATGAACCTCGAAAAAGTAAGAAAACCAGAAAAGATAAGGGTATAGGATCAATGAGATAGATTCACAACTTATTTCTTTTTACTTAGTAGAGGAGATAGGAAGGATGTTGTAAGAATAATACTTTTTGTGCTTCAAGTGGAAAGTGATCCTAAACCCTATATTGAAGCAATGTCATCTAGAGATTGTATATTATGGAAAGAGACAATAAATAAAGAAATAGATTCTATTATTTCAATAATACTTGGGAAATAGTTGATCTAAGGTCATTAGTTGCAAGTGAGTATTTAGAAAGAAGTACAATTTCGATGAAACATTCAATACCTACAAAGCTAGATTACTAGTTAAAGGGTATCGCAAAAAAAAAGGAATAAATTACTTTGACATATGCACCTGTGGTTAGGGCAACCTCGATAAAGATCTTGTTTGCACTAGCATCAATTTATGATTTACATGTTCATCAAATAAATGTCAAGACGGCATTCTCAAATGGAGATCTCGAAGAGGAGATTTATATGGAACAACCAGAAATGTTTGTTCTATCGGGAAATAAACATAAGGTATGCAGGCTAATTAAATCTTTATATAGATTAAAACAAGCCCTTAAAAAATGGTATGAAAAGTTTGACTCTAAAATAATGTCAAATGGTTTTAATCACAATTCGATAGACAAATGTCTTTACACCAAATTATATGATAGTGTAATTATTTTAATTTGTCTATTTGTTGATGATATGTTAATCATCAGCAACAATATAGATTGAATTAAGGAAATGAAGAGGTTTGTATCTTCCACGTTCAAAATGAAAGATCTTGAACAATTGGATACTATTCTTGATATTAAAGTTAAAAAGGATAGTAGGAGTTTTATATTGAATTAAATTACACTATATAGAAAATGTGATAAATAAGTTCAATCACTCAAATGTCAAGGAAGGTAATACCCTATTGGATCAAGTATCAAGTTGATAAAAAACGATAGTAGAGTAATAGTTCAAATAGAATATGCAAGTGCAATTAGAAGTCTTATGTATGCGGTACAGTGTACAAGACCTAACATAGCAATTGTTGTAAGTAAACTAAGTAGGTTTTTTAGTAACCCAAGTTTTGAATATTGGAAGGTCATTGGTATGGTTCTTGGTTACCTAAAGAAAACCAAAAACCTTGGACTACAAAATACAAAATTCCTAAAATTTTAGAAGTATATACTGACACTTGTTGGATATCGAGTGTAGGAGAAAATAAGTCCACTTCAGAATAGATATTCACTCTTGGAGGAGATGCAGTTCAAAGCTCTCTAGCTACTTGTAATTTCAATAATACATTATGAGATTTGAACTATGGTTTGATTTAAGTCGAAAGATATTAAATTCTTATGCATGAGTATTGATGTTTGATTATGAGATTAACGTTGATTATGAACAAGTGGGGAATTGTTGGAATCTTGTTGTTCAAAATTTGGTGAATGGATGAAATGAATTGGAGAAAAAAGGCGAATTTATGCCAAGAAATTGGCCTATGCGTGTGGGTAATACGGTCATATTGTGCAAAACCTATGACCATTGTGGCCATTTTTGACTGTTTTGGTTTAAATTTGGTGGCATTTCATCCCAATTTTGGCATCACTTCGTGTGAACTGATCAAAACTTATAAATAGGTGATCAAAGTTTAAAGATTAGATAATGAAATTACATGAGAAAATCATTTCTTGTTCATCCAAAATTAAATAGAATCTTTGTCTTACTACATAATCAAACTTTTTCTTTTCACTTATTCATTGAGAAACACTTTTGCTTTTCATATTTTTCATTGAGGCTTGTTTAATCCTACGAACTATTTGCAATAAATTTGTAAAAGAATTATAGAAAAGGCAAATATCGTTTGAAAATAACGATACATTCTTCGTATTCAAGCCGTTGCCGCATTATCATTTTCTTTTTCCTCTTTGTTCTCCATTGCCGTTTTTATTTTTTTTTAATTAACAAAGCTGGCAAAGATTCAGAAGTTGGTAAATTTGTCATATTTTTGCATTTTCCACATATATACATATGGAGGGAATCATCCCGACTTGGCTGGATTCTGGACTATAAGCTATCAAACAGCCGCCTTCCATTTCATTAAATTTGATTCTACCAAAATGCTTTTGATCTGCCTTTTCTTTCCTTACGATTCAAGCGTCCTCAGTAACTACAGTATTTTCGTTAGATTATTTCGTTTTCGAGTTTATTTGACTTAGTAACATTACTTATAATAATAAAATTTAAATCTTTTTTACTCTTGTTGGTTAAAATTTACTCAAATTAATTTTGACTAAAGACTTCACGATGTTATAGTGAATAAGTTTTATTTGATAATTGCCGTAAGAGTTTGAGTCTGTCAAATCTATTTTTATTGATAATATTTTCTTAAATGCACAAGGGTATTTAAGAAGGTTGCCATTTTTATCTGCGAGCTTCTATGTTTCTGGCCTAAGTATACCTCGACCCTTCCCATTTTTGGCCTAATGGTCGAGAACTTATCTCCTTATCTACAGCAAAAACATTCTTTAAAACTAAATCTCTTACTTTAAAGGATTTTCTGCAAAGTTTGAAATTGAAGTGTCTTTTCATTTTCCTTAGGTACATGGCAAGCTTTATTTGGGAATCATATGATTATATCAAAATTATAGAGATCATTGCGAACCACAATCAAATTCTTATTCGATCAGATAATCTCTTGACACAAGTCTTATTTCATACTTAATTGTAAATTATCAACTATGAGTTTAAATATATAATATGTCGATGTGTTAATTTATTGTTGAGATCAAAAGCATGATTATGTATATGATTTTAAGGTTATTGTTGAATAAATCTTAATTAATTTAAACAGATTTTCAAATATTATTAATCAAATTCTCATGATAAACTATATCAACTCTAACTAATAAATAAGTTTTCGTTTTAAATTATTAATCCTCTTTACAATCTTATTATTATCGTTTCAAAATAAATTAAATAGTTCAACAATTCTCACAATTTTAGTTTTACCAACTTAGGTCAAAAAATAACATTTTGTCCCATAAAAACATTCAACATTAGCCTTGGTTGTTTTCAAATGTTGGATAGCATTGTGCATGTTCTTTTATCATTTTTATAAATAATTTATTTTTTATTAAACTCTGTGGATTATAGTTTTTAAATGGATAGGTTTAACACGAGCATAAGCAGATTTACTTTGGGGGAAAAGAGCATAGGCAGATTTAAATGGAGTCATGTGGGGTCAGCTGACCCCACACCTAATAAATTTCTGAAATCTATGCCAATTTGCTAAGGTCAAATTGTTATATATTTATATGGGATTAGCTATCAAATTCTGAAAATCCTGTACACAAACCCGCCAATAAATATATATTTTTTCCTGCTTATTTTTTGTATATTAGTTAGAATGAATTGGTTCTTAGAAAATTTGGTAAATAAAGTTTCTATTCTATAATTCTCATGCATTATTAGGTCTTCTCTATCTAAATGTATATTTTGAATATGTTTATCCATTAACAATGAAATTCATAATGTAAATATGTATGCATTTGTCAAATTCCGACTTTGATCATACATTTAGCGTAAGCAACGACTTATCCTAACATGATGATTTTGGAATTTTACAGAATGTCGGAATACGTTGTTGGATTTGGGGTTTTATAGAATTGTTTGTTTTGTATTGTGATTAATGGAATATTGGGACTTTGCCATTGAAATTGATTGTGTTTTTATGATTGGAATTATCATTTAGAATATATTAGCATTAATTTATATGTTGAATTTCACGTCAAACATTATGAAATATAATTTAAATGAGAATCTCAATTTTCGAGTGAATGACAAGATATTGATTAAACAGATGTTCAAGAGAAAAAGATACTTGATATTATTATTATTATTATTATTATTATTATTATTATTATTATTATTATTATTATTATTATTATTATTATTTTGTAAATTAATTTTTGATCCCCAATCAATAATGTTTGACTGTACCACTAAACATGAATAACGTTGAAATATACAACGGGGATGAATATAGTACTTTTTTTAAAAAAATTAATAGGACTAGATTTTAGAGTGGGATACATATTTTATAGTGTGAATATGTAGTCTTTAAATAATTTAATTTAATAAGGATAATGTTGGAATATAATGTGGATTAATATAGTACTTCAAAAAAAAAATTAAAACTATAGAAATAGATTTAGTGTACAATAAATATATAAGAACAGTGGATGAAATTAACTACTCCCTTTAAAAATCCTACTTCGTTATTGCTAATTTCAATGGCAACTTAATTCAAATTCTATCTATGTCAATTCGAACCCGCCTAACATGAATAATTGAATATAAACACTGGACAAATTGTTGAAAGTGTTACATTATGCACTTGTATTAATGAGCTCGACATCAATAAAGGGATTAGCCACTTGCTTAAAAAAAAAATAGAGACACTTTGGTGCTGTAGCGTGCGGCACATTGGATATCCGTATTTTTTTTTTTTGTTTTTCCATGGTTTGACATCTTGGTACTACGTCAATCATTCAAAATATGACGGCTCAAAGCAGATTTTAAAAAAGGGAAAATTGCAGTAGAGGTACCAAATCTTTCATTTATTAGAAGACTTTACCCAAATCTTTAATTTGTGCCACTCACGATACCAAATCTTTCAAAAATATGCACCGGGGGTTCAAATTGATGGTTTCTGTTAATTTCTCCGTTAGTTGACTATAAGTCAATGGTTTGACCAACTATTGAATAATTTTCAAAGGGTAAAAGGGGTATATATAAATATAATATTATATTAATAATTTAACAATAAAATAAAAAATAAAAGATTAAAACCAACTCACCACCCAAACCTAACCCTTTCTTCCCCATTCCTACCCCTTGCCCCAAAGTCATCGCCACTGCTGCAACCTAGGCCACCGAACGCCATCAGCACCACTAAAGATAAAAACAATCACCACCTAAACCCAATCCTTCCTTTCCCATTCCCATACAATCCTCCTCACTACAAAGTTGCCACCATCTCCACCCAGGTTATTGACCACCACAACTATCCAGCCGGAAGTCATCGCCACCACCACTGCCACCAATAATGGAAGAACGAAAAAGTGACGATTTTCTTTACTCAAATCTGAAACAACCAAAATTGATTTTGAAGTCAGATTTGACTTTGATGATTTGCTATTGTTGTGGTAATGAAAGTGGTGGTGCTGAGGAAAATGATGGCGGTGGTGGCAGTTTCATGGTGATAGTGGAGTGAATGTTGGATTGCTTGAGCGAGCTAAAGGTTCAATTTCACTCCGAATGCTTGAGGGAACTGCTGTTTTTGAGGCCGTGGCAATGCCTAGTTGTGAGGAGGCATTAGGCTGGAGGTTGTGGTGATGATGTGGATGGTGATGGGGGTGGTCGGCAAAGGATATGGATTCAGGTGAAATTGAAGCACGATTTGAATTGAGGTGGTGGTAGTGATCAACAGTGGATAGGTGGGTAGTGGATGGTGGATGATAGTTCGTGTTGTCCTCATACTTACTGCCGGTGGATGGCGCCGATGTTGGGTGGATGAGGTGGAGCCGTCTAGTGATAGTGGTTTTGGGTGGATAGTAGTGGTTGCCAGCGGCAGCTGTGACGGTTGGCTGGAGTGGTTTTGATTTTGGGGAAGGAGGAGGTCCGAATGGATTGTGGATTGTCGAGGTGGTGGAGGTTATGGAATTGATGGGGGCCGACGGATTTGGGCGAAGATGGGCAGCAGGGGTTGGGTAGTCGACGACTTCAGATTATAGTCGGGGTGAGGTGGGGGTGCAGTCACGGAAGAAGATGAAGATTGACTATTTTCTTTTTCTTTTTTTTTTAGTTTAATTTAATTGTTAATAATATAGAAAAATAATGTTAATTCTAAATATACCATTTTACCCCTTCTAATTCAATCAAAATAGGTCAAAATTTATTTTTCTTGGTCAATTAACGGTTAAACGGACGGTTTCCATCCATTTGAACCCCCGGTGCATATTTTTGAAATGTTTGGTATTGTGAGTGGTACAAATTAAAGATTTGGACAAAATCTGCTAATAAACGAAAGGTTTGATACCTCTGCTGCAATTTTCCCTTTTAAAAGATAAATTATTTTATTCCCTCTATTTCCAACGTCAAGTTATTAAGATATTTATTTAACGTCCACTGAAACCAAGTGTTGATCAAGTAATTAAAAATAAATTTATGTCAAAATTTTAGAACTTTATACACTTGAATCAGTGAGCTCGACACCAATTTAAAGGGTTGACCATTTGCTTGATAAACTTAATAGGGACTCTTGGTGCCATTGTGAACGGCACATTGGATATTGATACAGCAATAAGGTCTTAACAATATATTATTTCTCAATATTGAATTTTCATTGTTGACGCCTCAGGTTTATATTTTTCCCTGAGTGAGAGATAATTCATGCATGGGCTCATTGATTTGAGACTCTTGGTGGGTAATTCTTGCATAGGCTCATTCAACTAATTCTCTATAAATAGCCAAACAGGCAGAGGTCGAAGAGCACAATAAATTTACAGAACTTCAAATTTCTCTTTTCATTTGTAGCAATGGAGAATAAGAACACAATGTTGACTAGCAAAACTGATGCCCCACTACTTCTGGGCGGCGTTCAGATGACCAGATTTACCCAATCCACTATTATGCGCTCTGATTTTCCCAAAGATTTTATCTTTGGTTCTGCAACATCCGCTTATCAGGTTTGTGTAATGATTTCAAAAGAAGTACTAACTAAGCATGTAAGATGGCCCATGCACACGTATTAATGAATAAATATTTGCACATTTTATTCGTTGGTTTGTTTACTTTGTCATATATTTCAGGTTGAAGGTTCTTGGGCCAAAGATGGTAAAAGCATGAGTAACTGGGATTGTTTCACGCTGAGGCAACCTGGTCTTTCCTTTCTCTCAAGTCTTCCTCTGTGTGTGTGTGTGTGTGTGTGTGTGTGGATTATAATATTATGGTAATTGCTGAGCATAAATTTTATTGGATTTGGATTGGCAGATAAAATTGCAGGTGGTAGCAATGGGTGTGTTGCTATTGACCAATATAATAAGTTCAAGGTACTTGTGCATTTCATTGTTAATCATAAAGTAATGCAAGTTGGGAAAATAGGTTGCAATAAGCTGTGCTCATAATTTTTAAAATCAATGCAGGAGGATGTGAAGTTGATGAAGAAAGTGGGTTAAAATTCTTATAGATTTTCAGTTGCATGAACAAGAATCTTGCCAGGTAAATAAATATAATATAAGAATGAAAATTCTTTAACATTAGAAAGGTAGAAATTTTGCTTATATTATAACTAAAATGTGAACAAATCATAATTTGAGGTACTCATTCATTTAAATTTGTGTTTTAGGTGGAAAATTATCTTATGGCACAAGGAAGGAATTAAGTACTACAATGACCTTATAGATGCACTCTTAGATGAAGGTTAAATGATATTAATATTCTCCATTTTGAGCTTTATTTTATTTACTTATTTCACTAATGGAATTCAAAAGTTTTATTCTCAGTTAATTTAATTACTTCATGTGTAGGAATCATTCCATATGCAACTATCTATCACTGGGATATTCCTGAATGCTTGGACCAAGAGTATGGCGGCTTCTTAAGCCCTGAAATTGTGTAAGTAACTCAAACTCGCATAAACAAGGCCATTTGCTGGTAAACTATGTATATTCTGATTAAATTTTGTGTATTACAGAAAAGATTTTAGTGATTTTGCTGAGGTTTGCTTCTGCGAATTCGGTGATCGTGTGAAATATTGGATAACATTGAACGAGCCATGGGCCTTTAGTTTACAAGGATATGTGCTAGGCTCTTTTCCCCCAGGTAGGGGTGCGACTACGCCGGAATCTCTGAAAACGGATTACTGTCGTCACAGATGTCACGTGGCTCCAACTATTTGCCCCAATGGAAATCCGGGCACAGAACCATATATTGTGGCACATAATTTGATACTTTCTCATGCAGCAGCTGTTGATATATACAGGCAAAAATATCAGGTTTGTAATTCATTACTATGAATGTGCTAATATCAATCCTTATATTTTATTTTGGTTGAATATTCGGATTGACGCATTTGTTCAGGCACATCAAGAAGGACGAATAGGGATCACAAATGTCTCGTGCTGGTATGAGCCTCTCACTGACACTCAAGCAGACAGAGACGCTGTTTCAAGGGCTCTCGATTTTATGCTAGGATGGTAAGCGGCTAAGTCACCCACACTTAAAATTATATAGACATAGGCAAGTCTCATAATTCGAGTCTTTAATTTCCTCACCCTTTTCATCTATTTCAGGTTTTTAGCACCTATAGTAACAGGTGAATATCCACAAAGTATGAAAAAAATAGTGGGAAGTCGTCTTCCCCAATTTACACGAGAAGAGAAGGAATTGGTAAAAGGATCCTACGACTTTTTAGGAATAAATTATTATACGACTAATTATGTCAGCCACGAACCTTTACAGCCAGGTACTCCACCAAATTATAGAACAGACTGCCAGTGTAGATATACAAGTAAGTATTGGGATCTTTTTCATTTACAGATTTAAGCTTTATTTATTATGACATCAGACTCTTGTGTCATATATCTGAAACTCATTATCTGAATCTTTTCTAGCTGAACGTGACGGGAAGCTGATTGGTCCAAAGGCAAGCTTTTAACTCTTGGCATGTCTTCCAATAAATTATCTATAGTCTAGTCGTTCTATAACTACATTTAAGATTAGGAATCTAATGGAACTTGAAATTCATGATCCCAGTAATCATATTGAAAATGAGTTCAGATTTGTTGTTCTTTTTACTATAAAATTCATAAAAGTTCATATGCTCGAGTAAAAAAAATTAAAAAATTCCAACTAGAAACACTAGTTGGATGTTTCTAATACAAATTCTATGTTGTTAATCATGTATTTTACTTATAGACATTATAAATAATTGGACCTCTATATATTCAAAAAGACATGAAAGAAAGAAAGAATGAATGAATTTATTTATTTTAATAAACTTCAGACAGTAAAATTACAGAAATATATTGCCTTACAAGAATTTCTTGATGGTATATGCATTAAATTGCTTACTATGGTTTAATTGAAATATCTACTAATTTACAATCTTCTTCAATTCCATCAGGCTGGGTCAGACTGGCTCTACATTGTTCCATCTGGAATTTACAAGCTTATGCTTTATATAAAGAACACATATAATAATCCCATCATTTACATCACAGAGAATGGTAAATATATTGGTGCTTATTAGCTTTCTTATATATCAAGAATCGTTTTATACTATTTTTTAATATTTATTATTAGCATCCTTGTGTTGATTTATTGAAAAAATAAGCCCCATGATCTCATGCAGGGGTGGATGAAGAGAATGATACATCCCTAACAGTTGCAGATGCTTGCAAAGATGAGACGAGGATTAAGTATCACAATGACCATCTAGTCTACGTTAAAAAAGCAATGGAGTAAGTCATCGTTTGTATAGTGTTTATTCAATCCAAAATTGGAGATTTGAAATATTAATTGTCTAATTTGTTTAATTAACTAATCATATGTGATATTACTATCATCTGTTCAGTGATGGAGCAAATGTGAAGGGTTATTTCATATGGTCAATGTTTGACAATTTTGAAATGGCTGCGGGATACACTTCTAGATTTGGCATTATCTATGTAGACTACAGAAATGGCCTTTACACAAGATATCCGAAAAACTCAGCTAAATGGTGGATGAATTTTCTCGATAATAAGACTTTAATTTCGTTGAAGAGACAAGCTCAGGAAAATGATGAAGGGCATGGCTCTGTGAAAAAAACTAAGAAGCGCTGAAGGGTGAAATAATTATTTGTTCTGAAGTGTCATCTTGAATAATTGATGCATGCATTTGTTCCTTTTATTACCTTTTAATTTAGTGTGAGGCTCTGAAAGCCATGTTGCAACTTGTACTCTTCTTTTCAAATAAATGAAGCCCTTTGAGGCGCCTCTCTTGTATTAATTGTTTTATGAAATAAAAGATTTGGACGTAAGGCAGTCACTCTAAATAAATATTTCTTTCATCCCAATTATATAAACTTGTTTCGTTTTTCATATGAATTAAGAAATCTTCTTTAATATCATTGAAAAATTAATTTTTGCCAAATCTTTCCAGTTTATCCCTATTTAATTTTCAATATGTAGTAGTAAATTATTGTTGAAATTAGTAAAGAAGTTGAATAATTTAATTTGAAGAAGAAGAAGTGAGAGTTGTTCCATGTTTTCAAGAAGTGAGAAATGTGTGTATTTGGATGATTTTAAGAAGTTGGTGTATTAAGTGAGAAAAATTAAATAAAGGTATATTGGTACAAAAAAAAAATTAAAAAAATACATACATACATACATACATACATACATACATACATACATACATATATATTCTAAATTAGGAAACGAGCCTATATATTTAAGACAAGAGAAAAAAGGAAACTCAACCTATATTACTGGGACAGAGGGAGTACACAAAAAGAACATATTAAAACTATAAATTTTTTACCATAAAAGTGTACCCAGAAATTCTTAATTTTAAGGGAACATATTAGAACCTGATTTATAATACAATACCAATTGTGAATCAAGCACAACTTGTCAATCAAAATTGGAGAAATCAAACAAGTACACCTTCAATTGATACTTTCGTGGGAAGAGCACCATCGACGCACAAGTCAGAATTTTGTAGTGTAGTCACAAAATGAAGTCAATTGGTGGAACTAATATTATGTAGAGTTGTGTAATGTATATTTTTCTGAAGATTTCATTTATATATCATAAACCGTTGATGTATTGCAATAAATAATATTTATTAAAATCAAATTTTTTACTTTGACTTAAGATTCAAATTAGATTTTATTATGTACCAAACAATGACCTTATATAATATTTTCGTTCGAAGTGTTGAATTAAGACTTTATTTAATGCTTTATTTGTTTTTCTTTTTAGTTCCAAGATAATATATTATGAAATTAACTAGGAAGAGAAAATATAGAAGTTGATCTTAACGAGGTGATTTTTAAAGCAGTTCATAGTTTTAACGTAAAAATTTCAATTCTGAGACAGTTGACAAGTTATCTAACCATATTTTGTTTAAATTATGTTATATTTTGTTTGAGAACAAATAAAAATTCAAGTTTGAGAGTGTTTGATAAGTGTTTTTTGTAAACTTATCCTGACCGTTAAATTAAAATATTTATTGTTGATTTTGATAGATTGTAGCTTATTTTTGTGTTGATCTTGTTTTTTAGGGAAAACTGGATTATAATGGTGGAATTGGATGAAGGAACGAAAAGCAAGTGAAAAAAAGATAAATCCAAAGTTTGAGAACTAAAATGCAAATATTCTATAGTTGATCCAAATCATATATTGATAATTGGAAAATGGTAGGGTTCAATTGGATACAAATGAAAAATAAATGACAAAAATTGCATGAGGAAAGGAACTAATCATGCCTTCGAGGAAGTTTAGGGACCAATTTGTTGGTCCCAACGTTGCCACATCGCATGCATTTCACATGAGCCCTTGCGTACATAAGGGATCTATTTTTCAAACTCGAGACTAATTGGTCTCAATCTTGTATGAGTACGAGGGTGACCATGCACATGCATGGTTTATTGGGAGGTGTTGATGGGCCTGATTCCTTTTTACACTCCTACTCTTCCATTGAAATAACTAATTGAGGCCGCCATGGACGTAAGACACGATGTTCTAACGCCAAGAAGAAGTCTAGCACAAAATTAAAAGTGAATAACATCAAGAAATGATAAGTCAAAGCTCGAGATCCGTATCTTCAATCCGCTTAATTCTTAACAAATTAGTATTCACAATTTGTGAGGGTCCAAAAAAATTAATAATTCATCAAGCTTCTTATATTCTTATATTTTTTATGTAATTCATATCAAACTTATGCCAGGCTGATTTCTCTCGTGTTGAATGAAGATGAACTCTTTGTTTATTTATTATTAACTCAAATAAAGTAGTTTAGTAATTCTTATGTTTCTTGATTAATCTTGTATTCCATTGTATTATTTAAATACTTGTGTACTATTTATATAATTAGTTGCTTGGTGTAGTAATGGAAATTACAATAGGCTTAGAACACTGCAAAATTAACATACGAATAATAGATGTTATGAATAATATATATGGCACGTGCAATATCTTTGATATTTGTATGTTTGAATGCGTTCTGTTCATATGAATTCGGATTAAGCATAGGATCGACGGGTGTTTAGAATATAATAAACATATTTTGAAAACGATTATTAAGTATAATAAATTTTTCAATTTTCATGAATGCATGAATAGCACTAAACTACATGGTTAATAATTGAAAATAGAAAAAAAAAAAAAAAAAAAAAAAAAAAAGGCAGATTTCAAATTCAATACAAGCATTCCATAATTTGATAAACAAATGCTTTTACATAACTCTTAGAATAATTTAAAATAATCACAAATAATCCATTGTCATATAACAATTCGATTTTGATATAAAACTAGTATGCTTGAGTTAGAATTTATTTCTCGTGATGCGATGTTTAACTTATTACGTGTTACTTGTAAATGATCCAATACACTTGTAGCATTCGTTCAATCAAGTTTTTGGTGTCATTATCGGGGAATAAATTATTTAAGTTAAGTTTATCAGTTTGTATAAGATTCAAGTTTTCTTAATTTTTTTGTTGCTACACCTAATCTCTCTCTTGTTTGATTTCTTTTTTTGAGACTATCTAGCAGTTTTTGCAAGATTATGATGAAATTGACTTGAGTTACTATGGTTGGATCTCGAGATCGAAAGGACTTTCAAACAAAGAAAAAGATAACAACGAATAGCAAGAGAAAAGGAAACAGAGATGGTATAAACTGAAAATAAAATTAAAACCAAGTTTAGTAACCACCAAATCCACCAAAACAACTAGATTCGCCAAGGCAATTGCCAACGATGGCAATGTTTTAGTAGCAGATTATGTGATTTTAGCTTGAACTTTTGTGCAACCGGCTATCATTTATCCTCCCTTCGGCCATGCTAACTTTCATCTTCGATTAGATGTCATAAATTTTAATGCTATTAAATATAGAGAAGAAAATAGAATTGGAAAGATCCAAAGGAAAATTTAATAATTCTACAATTGGCTGACTAGTCATTCAAGTATCATCATGGAATGGTTGAAAATATGCCAATCAGAGTTGGAGATTTTATACTTTCAATTGATTTCATCAACTTAGATATAAAAGACGATCAAGACATCCCATAATTTTGGGAAACCATTTTTAGCAATCGAATGTGGATTAATAAATTTTGAAAATAGTAAGATTATCTTGGGGTGGAAGTCAAATAAAAAAAAGTTTAACCATGAAGACTTCACTCAAGTGACCTGCTTACCTTTAGGAATGTAAGTGATATTGATCATGAAGAAAAAGATGAATATGGCACTCACCGCTACAAAAAAAGAGTAGTTAGACTGGTTGGAGAATTAAGCACGGTGTAAAAACTTTAAAATTTGGAAGGCCAAAGAGAAATCAAGAAACAACTGCTAGTGCAATTGTTACAAGGTTGAAAACGCTCTTTTTCAAACCATCATAAATAGCCAAACCAACAAAGTAAAAGTAATGACTATAAAAATCGACTTATTGAGAGGCAACCTAATATTCTTCCCTCTTATATATTATGTTTTCTATATAATATGATTAGTGAAATTGTAGTTTTTAATACTTTTGGTATCTTCATCCCATTATTGTCCTAATTGTGATAGGTTTAGTATGGATTGTTTCATATTATAAGGATTAAATTTCTTTATGTTTTAGGAACATGATGTTGGAAAAAATGGTTTAATGGGTCAACTTTGAGCCCAAATTTCAGTGGGACTCACCTTTTAAATAATACGGGATATAGCATATTCAAGTTCTACTCCGCGAGATGATTGACGTGATATATTTATTTATCGAAAACTATTTAAAATTGAATGAAATATTAAGTGTTAAAGTAACCCACATAAACTAAGGATTATGGAAGAATTTGATTTGCCAAACACTTATTCCACATAGGAAAGTTAGGAAACTTTGGTGTGGTTTATAAGGTGGAAATTTGGAATTGGGTTTGGGTCCCAAAGGATACCAATAGTCTTTGGAAGGGGGAAGACCTATATCCTATTGGGTTCGGTCATAAACCCACACGCGCGCGCCGCCGCCGCCGGCCGTCCGTCCAACCGGCCGGCCGGATCGATGCGGGTGGACCTTTACACTATATTAACTTTTTGAACAAAATTTATTTAAAATTTTGGGCCAAATTGTAAATAATCAAATTCTTAGGTGCAAAATGAAATTTAAATTTTGGCTTATTGACTGTTTCGACTATTTACCGATCAAACAGTCGACTGTTAGCCGACTGTTAACCGACTTAACAGACACGACTTTTAAGAACAGCATGTCTGTTCGAATTTTTGAGACTTGTCTGAAAGGTGATAACTGTTCGAATGGCCATGAACAAGTCTATAAATAGCCAGCCTTTCTACCAGAAAATTTACACCATTTTCATTGCAAACTTTCTGTGTTTTGAATCTCATTTCCCTCTCTCTCGTTCTGATATTGTCTCGAAGTAAAAAAGCACTTCGATGAGTTCGTTGGAACTCCTACAGACTACAGTGCTGCTTCCGTAGGAGACGAAAA
>NW_019262587.1:400631-405145 GCF_002742605.1 Olea europaea var. sylvestris | reverse complement strand
TAAATTTCTCAAAGAAAACGCGCCTTCATATACCGAGCAAGACAGTGATGCTGAAAAATTGGCTGCGGTTGATGCATGGAAGCATTCTGATTTCTTATGCAGAAATTATGTGCTTAATGGACTGGATAACACATTATATAATGTGTACTGCAATGCTAAGTCCGCAAAAGAACTGTAGGAATCTTTGGGCACAAAGTACAAAACCGAAGATGCCGGCACAAAGAAATTCATTGTCGGTCGTTTTTTAGATTATAAAATGGTTGACAACAAAACTATCATATCCCAAGTTCAAGAACTTCAGATTATACTTAGTGTCATCCATGCCGAATGAATGAAACTAAGTGAATCATTCCAAGTCGCTGCACTAATTGAGAAATTACCACCTTCATGGAAGGATTTCAAGAATTACCTCAAGCACAAGCGGAAGGAAATGAAACTTGAAGATATCATTGTCCGTTTGAGAATAGAAGAAGACAATCGCAAAACGGAAACCATGCCGAAGGAATGAAACTAAGTGAATCATTCCAAGTCGCTGCACTAATTGAGAAATTACACCTTCATGGAAGGATTTCAAGAATTACCTCAAGCACAAGCGAAAGGAAATGAAACTTGAAGATATCATTGTCCGTTTGAGAATAGAAGAAGACAATCGCAAAACGGAAAAAAGGAATGGTGCATCTACTTCGATGGAATCAAAAGCCAACATTGTAGAAGGAGGCTTCAAGACAAGCAAAAAGAGGAAGCACAATGGGGAAGGACAAATTAGTTCTTCAAAAACTGCTAAAAAGTTTAAAGGCGACTGTTACAATTGTGGCAAGGCAGGACATCGATCCAAGGATTTTCGAAAGCCAAAAAATGTGAAGGAAAAAACTAACCAGGCCAATGTAACAGAACATGAGAACCTCACTGATAAGGTACAAGACATGAATCTTTCTGCGATCGTCTCTGAATGCAACTTAATTGGAAACACTAAGGAGTGGTGGGTAGATACTGGAGCTACTCGTCACATATGCTCAAACCGCTGGATGTTCTCTACCTACAAAGCAATGGATCATGATGAACATCTTTACATGGAAAACTCGTCATCTTCCAAGGTAGAAGGACATGGGAAGATAGTGCTGAAAATGACAAGTGGAAAAAAGCTCAATCTGAATGATATTCTTCATGTACCCGATATTAGGAAAAACTTGGTATCTAGTTCTCTACTAAGTAAGAATGGGTTTAAACTAGTATTTGTCTAAGACAAATTTGTACTATCAAATAATGAAATGTTTGTAGGAAAAGGCTACCTGAATGAGGGGCTCTTTAAATTGAATGTAATGACTATTGTATCTCCAATTATGAATAAGAATACATCTTCTTCTTACTTGCTTGAGTCATTTAACATTTAGCATGAACGATTATGACATACAAGTTATAACACTTTGCGTAGACTAATCAAATTAGATTTATTACCAAAGTGTGATTTAAATTATAATCACAAATGCGATATATGTGTAGAAACCAAAATGTCATGTCTACCCTTTCGTTCTGTTGTAAGAATTACCGAACCCCTAGATTTAATTCACACCGACATATGTAATTTAAAATTTGTTCAAACTAGAGGAGGTAATAAGTACTTTATCACTTTTATCGATGATTGTACTCGATATTCCTATATGTATTTGATCAAAAGCAAAGACGAAGCAATTGAAGTGTTTAAACACTACAAGTTAGAAGTTGAAAATCAACTTAGCAAAAAGATTAAGGCCATAAGAAGTGATAGAGGTGGTGAATATGATTCACCATTTGAGAAATTCTGTTCGGAACACGGAATTATTCATCAAACTACCGCGCCTTATTCTCCTCAATCTAATGGTATTGCTGAACGCAAGAATCGAACATTGAAGGAGATGATGAATGCTATGTTAATAAGTTCTGGATTACCACAGAACTTGTGGGGGGAAGCCTTGCTTTCTGCCAACTATATTCTTAACAAACTACCACATCAAAAAACGCAAAAGATACCTTATGAAGTATGGAAAGGTCACAAACCTAATTATAAATACTTGAAGGTATGGGGATGTTTGGCTAAGGTAGTAGGTCCTAAACCTAAAAAGGTTAAAGATAGGACCTAAAACCATTGATTGTGTATTCATTGGTTATGCCTACCATAGTAATGCGTACAGATTTATGGTATATAAGTCTGAAATACCTGATATGCATTTTAATACAATTATTGAATCAAGGGATGCTACATTTTTCGAAAATACTTTTCCTTATAACATGCAAGGTGAATCAAATTCACAAAAGAGATCTCATGAAAACGAAGAGACTATAGATCAAGAATCTATAAATGAACAACCTAGACGAAGCAAGAGGGCTAGGATGTCAACCTCCTTTGGGCCTAATTTTCTAACATATTTGTTAGAAAATGAACCTCAGAGTTTTAAGGAGGCTATGTTATCAACCGAAGCTTCATATTGGAAAGAAGCTGTTCATAGTGAAATTGAATTCATACTACAAAATCATACTTGGGAATTAGTAGACCTCCCTCCCGGTAATAAGCCTTTGGGATGTAAATGGATTTTCAAAAGGAAAATGAAAGCAGATGGATCAATTGACAAATATAAAGCAAGACTTGTCGTTAAAGGCTATAAGCAAAAAGAAGGTCTTGATTATTTCGATACCTATTCTCCTGTGACAAGAATCACATACATATGTATGCTTATTGCAATGGCAGTATTGAATGGTTTGGATATACATCAAATGAATGTTAAAACGGTATTTTTGAATGGGGAATTGGATGAAGAAATTTATATGGAGCAACCTGAAGGATTTTGGCCTCAGGACAAGAAAAGAAAGTATGTCGACTTGTTAAATCATTATATGGATTAAAGCAAGCTCCTAAGAAATGGCATGAAAAAATTGACATGGTTATGATGTCAAATGGTTTCAAAATTAACGAGTGTGACAAATGTGTTTATGTCAGGAACACTCCAAATGGATATGTCATGGTATGTTTATATGTAGATGACATGTTGATTATGGGTAACAATGATACCATAATTCAAACTACAAAAAGGATGCTAACAAGTAAATTTGAAATGAAGGATTTAGGTGTGGCCGATGTTATATTAGGAATTAAAATTTCTAGAACATCTGATGGTCTCATATTGTCTCAATCACACTACATTGAGAAGATTCTTGATAAATTCAAGAAATATAACATTATTCCTATGAAAACACCTATGGATGTTAGTATGCATATTGTTTCCAATACTGGTGATAGTAAGTCTCAATTGGAATACTCTCGTATCATTGGCAGTTTAATGTATGTCATGAATTGCACTCGACCTGATATTGCCTATTCAATTAGTAGGCTAAATCGATATACAAGTAATCCAAGCACTGATCATTGGAAAGCTATTGTTAGAGTTTTAGGGTATTTAAAACATACCTAAAATTTTGGATTGCACTATTCGAGATATCCAGTAGTACTTGAAGGATACTGTGATGCAAATTGGATATCAGATACTAAAGACTCCAAATCAACAAGTGGATATGTCTTTACACTTGGAGGTGCTGCAATATCACGAAAATCTTCAAAACAGACATGTGTAGCTAGATCAACAATGGAATCTGAATTCATTGCATTAGACAAAGCTGGAGAAGAAGTCGAACGGCTACGAAACTTTCTAGAAGATATTCCATGTTGGATAAAACCTGTGCCTGCTATATGTATCCATTCCGATAGTCAATCAGCAATTGGAAGGGCACAAAATGCAATGTACAACGGTAAATCTCGACATATACGTCGTAGATACAATACTGTTAGACAATTGCTCTCTACAAGCATTATCTCTATAGAGTATGTAAAATCAAAAGAGAATATTGCGGATCCGCTAACTAAAAGTATAACAAGAGAGCAAGTCGAAAGTTCATCGAAGGGGATGGGATTAAAACTAATAAAATAATCAAAAGTTTTCATGGTGGCAACCCAACCTAGTTGACTGGAGATCCCAAGATCTAGGTTCAATGGGACAACCAAATTGTGAAAAACTTAGTATGCACTGGGAAGATTTTACTTCTACCCATTCCTATGATAAGCCAGTGCCCAGCTGCCGCGAAATAGGTTAAGATACGCTTTTAATGATTTCTATATCTTGATTTGTTCAAGTAGAGTATAGCATAATACTCTTTATGGAAATCACCTATGTGAGTGAGAAGGGGCCGCTTCTAAGAGAATTAGGTAAACATGAATTCTCTAAAAATCACTCATGAACCAGGAGGTGTCCAATGCCAAAATGGACACAAACGTGAGAACCAACTGTGCTCGAAGAAAAACTGTGTGACTTCTATTGTCTAGGTTTCCATAAACGGCTGAATGTTCAAAGCAACTTGCTACTAATTGGCTAAGGAATTCCGATAGATTTTACTAGGAAAAGTTCAAAGTCATTGACTACTTATCCCGATGCAGTCTTCTTCAATTTTTTCTTTGAAAAAAACATATCAGATGTTATCGTTTGGAATAA